>NC_060211.1:22251818-22552954 GCF_021130785.1 Homalodisca vitripennis
AGGGTTGTAAGTATTAGTACATGCTTACTGCTAAAAGCTTACAAATTGGCCTTTAATATGATCTCTTTACAATTTAATTGATTTTGCCTGTTTGAAAAATAATAATATATGTGTCCTTATTATTGTGTAAAACAATATTAAGTATTATTAAGTAGTATAACTTAATAATTCTCAAAATCTGTCTATTTATTTATACTAAACCGTTAATTAAAGTACCAAAATTGTTTTAGTGTTACAACTGTTGAATGTAAGTACTGATTCTTTTAATTCTTAAAAACTTATTTCGGTTTCCATTTTACGTGAAAATACAAACTTAAAATAACGTATTATGAAGTAGATCTGATTTACTAATGTTAAAAAGATATTTCGGCCTGTAATAGTTTTAAAAAAATCCTAATATAAGGAGAAAGCGCATGAAACTATTATCTAAAATAGCTGTTTTTGAGAAATCACAGAAACTTTTTTAGTGCACCACAATAAGCAGTTCTGTGACGTTACAAATGTAAACTATAAAAGTAATAAAACCGTTGAAATTACCATTATATATTTAAGTCTGAGACGCCAGTTTTGACAACTAAACCAGGTAGTTAAGTTTTTTCGTTCCTATCCTGAGCAAAACTATAGATATGTAGGTATAAAAAACATATTGCAATTAAAAATGTCTATAATTCCCGACTAACGTATGACTTAGTTGACAACACTTTAGATGACTTGTTTAATTTTCCCTGTTGCCAAGATCTAAAAAATGTATACACGCGTACATACGTAGGTCTATAAAACTTACTTCTGTAAAAAAACTATGTGTTTTTTTTAAGAGGCAAATACCTCCTAATTCTTACTTTCCCCGTCCTCATGGACCACTGGCCTGTGCAAGGATTTTACCAAACAGAATCGTGAGGATAGTCGATACAATACAAGGTCTATTGTACTTGTTTAGTATTATAGTACAACCATTAAATATCGTGAATTTCAGGATACAGCTATCTGCGGTTGCTCTGGTTAGTTCGTACTCTAAATCATGTAAACAATGGAATTGACAACAGCTGTTCTGGTAACTTGGAATAGTTTCATTCTTTTTTTTTCTCATGTGTTATGGTTTATGATATTGCCGCAACCGTTCATGTTCGCTCTTCTAAAACTGGTTTCCCTGCTATTTTTCAATGTTTTATATGACTGTGTAATTGCTTATCTACTAATATTGTCACTTAAAATGTACTAATTAATTTGTAAACAATCTGATATAGATATTTAGGAAAGTTTAACTCATTAAACTGTATTATGTAAACCAAACTTTGTATACCACCAGGTATTTTTCCTCTTGGTGTTTAGTACAATACTGATAAAAAGTGCAAAGGTCATAGACAGAATTTGTATCTATTGCATTCTAACGCAAAATTTAAATTCTGTCTTTGACCGTGAGGCCAAGGCCTCTCTCTTGTCACATCGGCACTATGGTGACAAGTGCAAGTTTCATTAAAAATTATTCTTTTAAAAAATCGATTTCTTCGTGAAATAACAATGTTATTGTTGCCCAAAGACGAAAAATGTGTTTTTTCAATCCAATTTCTTTGCATTTGACACTGGTTTTCTCAAAACTTACCTTATAGTTTTGGGACCAGTTTTGTTCCATTTATCGGGTCAACAACCATAAGACACCATAAGATGGAATTTAGCCCTTCATCCACCTTACTACGTAGAATTTCAGGAAGACCTCGTTATACATGGTGAGTTGAAATCCGATCGAAATCCTTCGTTAGCTGTAACTCGCTAACGAAGCATTTCAGGACCCATGTTTATATAAACTTTTTTAATTATTTTTACATGTAGAATGACCTTCCACAGTTTGTGCATATATTCGTGAATCGCCCTGAACAATTACAGTTGCAAATATTTTAACGTTAAATCATACATAACATTTAAATAACTAAGGCAACTTATTAGTATTAAAATCTCGTAACTATGATTAAATATGATTCACAAACGATCACGGTTTCTGACTTACAGTACTTATCGATTAGAATACTATCATTTTCTAGAATCTATTTGTTTAGGAATTAGCTTGATATAAGGCATACCAAATTGGGACATGAAAGAATTGAGAAAACGAATAAAAAATTATTCTAACCAATATTAAAATCTTTTTACTAGAAAATAATTAACTGCAACTTAATCCTAGTATCACCTTAATAAGGGAAGTAATATAAAATATAGATTAAATTCATTACTCGAAAATTGGAGCATAATCTCAGCCGACATAAAAATACATACTATGTCGAAACTTTCAATTCGATTAGTAGCAAAAATGTATGTGATAAACCACGCACTTCCATAAAGATCAATCTCACAGCAGCTTGCTTAATGAAGGATTCCAGAAAAAAGATAAAAATTAACAGTTTTATAACAGAAGGAGGTGACTATGAATGTCATAAGCACATAAACGCTAAGCCTCCGACTCCCCTAAGCTCGATTTAAAGCGAGCGTGATCTTCCTTGTTAATTGCGGATATAAAATTTTATAGATATTATCATTGGAACTATATATGTGAACATGGTTTAATCAAACATTACTTAACCCGAATTATCTTTGTTTAAAGTTTGTTATTGACGATGGAAGGTTTGGCAGAATAACAGGATTTCGAAAATTTGCCAACGTTATATGTTATAAAAGGTATAACGCAACGTTCGAGGATTGGAATCTATCCTCTTCGTCAGGTGGGGGAGGTATTAGTACATACAAAAATAAAGAACAGAGAGAAGAAAAGAAGGGAAAGAAAATTGTTCAAACATACCCAAAAGCTGCTTGGAGTGTAATTCAGGCGTTGTCACTGCAGAGAATGCAAGTCCCGATCACAAGTCAGGATTACGAGAAACACAATCACACATCACACCGACATGGATGAAACTGGGATACTGACGAAGAGGATAGTTTCCAATGTAACATATACCGATGGCAAATGTCCGAAATACTGTTATCCTGTCAGAATTAGATAATTTATCATCTAATTAGTACTGTATAAAGACTGGGCGACTGAATATCGATTATTGCCTGAGCGTCAGTGAAGCATCTCCCACAGATTAGTCGGAAATTGGGCACATATGTGTTATTTCGAGTATTCTCATTATTAGGTCAAAAATTTTCGGATGCAAGGTGTCTCGTAACTCATGGCAAGCGAGATTGTGGTAATTACGTATATATATATATATATATATATATATATATACATATAATAAATATAATATATGTATATATTATACCGTGTATATATATATATATATATATAAACAATAATATTTAATAAATAAATATAATATATATATGTTTTATTTTAAACATGTATATATATATATATTTTATAAAATATATAATAAAAAATAAGTTAAAGGAACACATTAGATACTTACAATCAAGAGAAAAACATGCTTCTAAAAGAAAAGGACAATTAAAAAATCTTTATATTTAAACAAATGTACACATTTGCTCTGTTTCAATTGGCGTCACAATTTCCACCCATTCTTTTTATAAATAGCTTTTGCCCGCGGCCTCTCACTTAATTTCTTTGTAAAAGGTAAACATATATTTTATGCAATAATGGCAAGCAAGATTGTGGTAATTACGCAATGAGTAAAAGGAACATATTAGATATTTACATGTTATTAGATAATACGTACCTTCAAAAATAAAATGAAATACAATATTTATATTTAGACAAATGTACACATTTATTCCGTTTCAATTAGTGTCAAAATTTCCACCCATTCATTTTATAAACTAGCTTTTGCCCGCGGCCTCTCACTCAATTTCGTGGTAAAAGATAAATCTATAATTTTTGATGATTGTCTCTCTGTCTGTCAGCATGAAATCTAGAGAATGAAATTAACTATACTTGAAATTTTGCATGTAACCTCACGAAGCCTGTTATATGACATGTAATGTGGCGTCCTTAATTTTATTGGTTAATTTTTGTAGTTTTAGTTTATAAATGAAATTCTCTAAAAGGTTAAGAGTAACTAAGACATTAAGATTCCACAACTTCTTAAAAGCTTTTTATGGCAGTACCTCTCATAGAGACCAGGAGTTTTCGACGGTATGGCGACGAGGGAGAGGTGGAAACAAAATTAATATTTCTTCAAGTTCTTTCAATTCTTCAAGAATAATTGGGATGGCCCATATTTGTTAAATTTTGGTGCGTGCAAGTGTGTACTAATAAAATTGGGTGAAACATGTTGGCAATTTTTATCAAAATCGTAAATGGTATGTCTATGCTCGAACCTGAAATTCTCAGCAACACATGTAGAATATTACAGAAAAAGAAGGAAATATTTTAGTGATAATACCTCCAATTTTTATAAAAAATATAGGATCTCTTTTGAAAGAATAAAAACTCAGGAATTGTTTGTGAACTCAGGAATATTTAATAATAATCAAGGGCGGCTGTATAAAGTTATTCTCTTTGATGTTGGCCGTACTGGTGCACACAGTCAGTTGTTCAGCACTAGCTAAATACCCACCCGATACGGTCTGTAGATAAAGCATCAGTCAAATGGTATATTAGTTATTCCTTTTGTTATTTGCATTATTCGAAAGGAGGAGAAGCAATACTACCAGGATAATTTTACATCGAACATTGTCAAACGCTAAATTTTACTTAAAAACCCATGCAAAAAATTGATTTGACACGTGAGGAAGAGGGTAGATTTCAATCCTGGAAACGGCGTGTGCAATTTTTGTTTCCTATGATTCTTTAAACCTATTTATCGCAAATAACAAATATTAAACAAAGAATACTGAAATATTTTTCCTGTTACATTTTTACTTTACTTCGTCTCCAGTAATAGTAAATGAATATTAGTTACTCATATCTGTATATGGGGTCTCAGTTTACATGTAGCACCCCGCTGATCTCCAGGTTTCGGGTTTGTTTGAGGCTAATAACTCCAAATTTTAGGGCAGCAAAGTGGGTGAACTATTGGTTTCTTCAAATGGTTAACACAGATGTAAGCAATTGTATGGAAAATTTTACTGTCCAGATAATAATTCCCAACTAAACAGTTTTATACTATAAATACAGCCTATGCAACCTAACTAATAATGTACATAGAATCAGTAGCTATATAAAACAAATCTTACAAATGACTAATGCCAACCATTGCCTTACTGGAGAAATAAATATTGTCCTCAAATAATCAAGTAATCCTTTAGCTCTTAGTAATATGGGTCAGTAATAAAGCATTTTAATGGTAAGCTAAAAACTATATACAAGAGACACGTGCACTACTAGAATCATCAAGATCATAACTTATTTTCTCTTAGATTTTAACTTTTTAAACATTTACTTTGCACTAAGATAAAAAGGTGGGTTGGAATACAAAACATTAATTAAACGTGTTTTCCTCAACAATAACGGAGGGAGAGTAAACATTTCTTTGCCTTTAATTGTAGCAGACTAAATATAATTTCTTTCTTTCTTTCATGTGCACATGACGGATTATAAACAAATATTTATATGAAAACAGTCCAATTAGACTAATGAACTGAATTCTTAACCTTAATCACTGTTTTTATATTCATAAATATGAGTATACTATAAAATAATTGGAGTCGATATAAATTACAACTTGAATGTCAATATGAATATCGATTAGAAACATGTCGTTTAGTTTTTATTGTTTAAAACCTATGCAATATTCAGTATGATATATGCTGTATGTGACAAAATTTATATAACAAAATATACTATTAATTAAAACACCACAAATATTACACTAGACCATGAAAAGTTTTTTCTAGTAAATACTATAACCATACAGGCATATATTGATTCGTAATATTTCGGCACATAAAGGGTTATTTTATATTGATATTTACAACTTTTTTTTACCAACTCAAAACATGTATTAGGACTGCTTTCAAACTAATAAGTAGGTTAAATTCCAATATTATTTCTAATCGGGGAACATCGATGTTGAGAAAATGTAACCTATAATAATAAATGTACCTATTTATTAAATTTTATTTACATGTTTATATGTAATAAAATTACCTGTACTCAATGTAATAATTTAATAAGTTTGTATTAAATTATTAGTAAGCTTGGTAAACAATGTGAAATATATAAAATATATATTATAAATCAAAACTATCTTTTTCCTAATTTTTTTAATTCCATAACACTCAACCTCCATGCAGAAACTAAAGCTACTAAAAAACATGTATAAATATATGTAGATTGATTGAAATAACGAAATGTCGAAATAAGGTTTCAGTTAGCTGAATTATAACATGTTTTTTTTTTAGGTTTTTCGGTAAAATTGTAGAAACGAACAGCATTTTTGAATCCGTTTGAATGTGGCGGAAGATGGAAGTAGCTCAATAATTATGTGTTGCCACAATTAGAAAAAAAGTTCTAAACTTATGATATATATATTTTTATTTAATTTGTATATCAGGAAAATTCCAATCCAAGCAAGCATGAAAAATATTGCTAGAGTGTATTTTAAAACTATCTGAGTGGAATGGAGCGTGAGTTAGTAATTTTCCGGACGGTTAATAACATGGTAGAGTAGGTAGAGAGAAGAATGGAAATCATAACATAAAGTGAGGTTAGTATTTTACTGACTGACTCACTGACATAAACTAGCAGTGGCGAGGAAACGTGGGATTTGAAACAAAGGACGGTGGAACATGAGCTGGAACTACGAGAAGATCTAAATAATTGTTTCATTTAAGGGCACTTTTTACATAAAAAGTGGTCCATGGGAAATGAAGGTTTTTATAAGCATCTAGTTTTGCTAAAACATGCCTACATCTACAACGTGTATAACAATAATTATATTTTTATCAACAATTTTTATTATGTACATAGAGAAAATTAAAATCTCAAACTATTATACGTTTTAGTTGTATTTAAAACCTTAAAATTTTAATGATTTACATCTTAGCTTATTTTTACTTAGTACTAGTTTATTTTCTTTTTGGGGTTTTGCACATCACAAAATTATATATAAAGGAACAAGTTTTATATTTCTTATAGAAAATGTAAAGGTTTTAAAACTTCAGTTTTAATATACAGTGTTAGCCAGTGAAACGGGAAGATTTAAATGAGTAATTATTTCTTTAAGAAAATTAATTTTATTATTTAATTGTCATAAATATAAAGAAAAAAGGTAGCCATTTACTGTACAATAAGTGAAAAAATTATTTTTCAAATATAACACTTGTCATAATGTAATCTATGCACTGCTGCAGCCGGGCCTGGAAGTTTTCTTATGACATTTTGCAGTATGTTGACTGGTATTCCTTCGGTTTAGTCCCCGAATTCGTTTTTTTAGGTCAGGGATAGTTCTATGTGGATCGTTCTGAAAAACTCTTGTTTTTAAATAACAATATAGAAAAAACGTCACAGGCTGTCAAATCTGGAGAGCCAGGGGGGCAAAGGATATCCCCGTTTCGGGAAATGACGCCACTTCAAAACAAAGCATTCACAACATTCATAGCAACTCTTGCAGTGTGGCTTGTTGCCCCATCTTGTTGAACATTGTGTGTTCATTTACTGGAAAACGGAGAGTTGTGGCGTAAGAAAGTTCTGGATCATTGCAACGTAATGCACAGAGTTAACAGTCACAGCACTTCCATTGCTATCCTCAAAGAAAAATGGGCCTATGATTCCTCTTGCTGACATTGCGCACCAAACCGTCACTTTTTCAGCATGAAGAGGCGTTTCATGAAGTACGCCAGGTTTTCCTCAGACCAATATTTGAATTTTTTGTTTATTAACAAAACCAGAGAGGTGGAAATGCGCCCTCAACGCTCATCCACAAGTTGTTTACTTGGTCGACATTTTCTTCAAGTCTTCTGGCCATTTCCTTACAAAATTGTAATTGTTACTGATGGTCAGTTGGTTTGAGAGATTACACAATTTGTATTTTGTATGGGGTGAAAATTTAAATCTTGATGAAGAATCCTTCTCACCGAAGTTTTGCTTATTCCAAGGCGTAGAGCATGTTGTTTGGCAGATCGGCGTGGACTTCTGAGCACTGCCTGTTAAACAGTAGCGGTATTTTTGAGGGGTTCGAACGATTTTTGCACTCCCAACTCGTTTTTTAAAACGTTGATCCAGTTTGTTCAAGGTTGTTTATCCACCAACGAATTGCGTTATCCGAAGGAACAGGCCTGTTGCGCGGTATGTTGAAATGGCGTCCGAAAACACGTCGCGTTTTCACCAAACTCTCACCATTCGTATAATACGCTTTAACTGCGTAGCCGCGATGTTTACCCGTCCAACGATCCATCTCAACTAAATGGCGGGACACACAGGTAGAAAGGAGCCGGCCACTAGTACCAACCCCCACCACTCACATTCCAACTGTCAAGGCCATCTCCAATCTTCCCATTTCACTGGCTAACCCTGTACTTTCAATTAAGTCAAAAAATTGTGTATTCTAAAACTATAAAAAACTAGAGACCTTGAAAATTATATATTATTAAGATACATACAGCAAACATATTTTGATCGCAATTCACGTCCTTCGATTCAGCAAACAAACTAATATTGAGCAGCTAAAAGTCCTTGACAATGTATTGGACAGCTGTTGTCGGTTGCTTCCTGGCAGAGTATTTTTATAACACAGAGGAATAAAGTAAAAGAAATGCAAAAACCTAGCATAAATAGGTGTGATCATTCTTTATCTTTTGCAAACATTTTTGTAGCAATTGGAGAATATTTCCTAACAGGGGTAGGAATTAGCTTAATACATGTTGTGTTGGAACCCATTAGGTGTAGCAAGAATTAAAAACACACATTTTTTAAATAGAGAATTCTTAAAGACAATAAAATAATACACACCTAAAAACAATATAGCCCTAGCCGAAAATTGACCGAGGTACTGAACTTTTATTTTCTTATCTTTAAACAATCAGAAACCGTTCCTCTGAAAGTTAATTATTGTTCTCATTTACTTTGTCTCGCCCGCTCGATCTTCTTCGTGGGATCTTAAATGTTGTTATAGTTCTAAATTAACCTCGAGTTTGTATGTTGGGATGTAAATGTTACAACAGGTTCATTATTGTGAGCGTCCTTTCAAAACGTTGTAGATAAAATTTAAAAGGGAATATATGTTGTATTTTGGTTTTTAAAGATTTGCATGGTTTAGTCTGCGAGTAGTAGTTTTACTAGCACGTTAAAAACCCAACATCAACTGATATAACTGGTTCGGCTTGATGGTTTATAATCGATTAATGCTAGTTAATTTATTACCTTCCAAGTTTAATTTAATCATGTTAAGTATGAGTCTCTTCATATTATAATGCGAATAGAAGTATAATAAAATGTGTAGATAAAATTATCAATGTAATTCTTCATTTTTATTTTAAAATCAGCATTCAATTATATGTTTTAAAATTTTTACTAAATATAAGTACTCTTTAAAAAAATGTATCAATTTTAATATTGATTATTTTAAATATTTACTATACTCACTATAGTTTAACAAGAAGAACGAACTAGAAGTCGACTGATTTTTAGCTGCATCCAATTTACAAATTTTTAATACTAATTTTGGTTAAATATAAATCCGAAAATGTTAATGTACAGTAGTAATAGGTAAAATAATTATCTTGAATACTAATTTTTACGCTCAAAAGTTCCGACGATCTTGGCAACCAAAACCAAAAACCAAGCACCTTTTATAAGGGTCAACTTTTACCACGGTATTTTATAGAAATCTTTTGTGGCAATGATATTAAGGAAACCGAAGATCAAACTCGGCAGTTCTTTTTACATTTGGCTGGCTTAGTTATAGTAATCACAGAACAAATGAAAATTCCAAAGGAATAAAATAAGAGTTTTTATTTCTAGAACTCATGTTTCCGGGTTAATTAATTAGCAATGTAGTCTCGTTTAGTTAATCCATGGAAGTTTATTATTATATTGGTCTTATATTGATCCATATAAAATTTATTGTTTTATTTGTTATTATGATTATTATAGTAGTGCACAGTATTTATATAAATGCTCAGTAAATTTGTATTTTAGTTTATGTTTATTAAATTTATATAATGAAAATAAACGTTATCACCTCTAAGAAAATCAAAACATCATTTCTTTCCACTTTAACACTACGTTAAGCAAAGTATTTCGAAACTTTTGTACTATTTTCTGTTATTTGCAGTACATTAGGTACAAAAATTAAATTAATTTAGAAAAATGTATCCAAAATAGTAATTACTAAAAATTATACAGTGAAGTTAGAAATATTCAAACTAATTGCAATTTTTAGAGCAGTTTAAAAATTCATTGGAACGCGGATGAAAAGCTATTTAATACTTAAAGGTCTATAATAAAATCAAATGTTAAAATACTAAACACGATTCTAACAATTATGAAAACAAAACCTGGAAGTTCTAGAAATTGGAAGAATAGAAAAAGGTTCAGTTGTGAATTATGGTTGGATAATTTATAAAGAATTAACCGCTAAAAACATTATCCTCGAATCATTCTCATGTATAAAAGACGACAAAGTCAATTTTAAGAAAATTTTTTGAATAAAATGCAAATAATGATCAAAACTTATATATGTTATTATATATATATATATATATATATATATATGTGTGTGTGTGTGTGTGTGTGTGTGTGTGTGTGTGTGTGTGTGTGTGTGTGTGTGTGTGTGTGTGTGTGTGTGTGTGTGTGTGTGTGTGTGTGTACGCTCAAATAAAAATTTTACATACCTTTTAATATAAATTTAATTTGCAAATATTTATATTGTGGATTTTCTATACAGTTTATTTGCATAGTTCCCTTAAGCTGGCATAATACCTCAAGCAATCATATTCCACTCAATTAAATTATAACAATTGTAAGTGCAATTTCACTTTTACCAATTACAACGATAGGGTTTAACTGTAGGATAGTGTTAAACTCATTTTAAATAGAAAAGCGTTTTGTAAATCTTAGAAATATTATTTCACTTCAATCCTTCCATAATGTATCAATTTGTTATATTTAAAATATTTATTGCGTGGATAAAACAGAGTATCTCTCAACGTTTACGACTTTACAAAGTTATTAGAGATAAAATGGACAATTTACTACAGAATAATGTGATCGGTCCAATTTATGCTGTTAAATGTGCGGTACTTTAACGCTCTGTTTATATATCAGCACGTTTCATTACTTTAATCATTACAAGCGATATGTTTTGCGATTATCATAAATTATTTCAACCCTAGCTGAAGGGCGAATAGGTGAACCAGCTGTGGAAGCTATAATGTTCCTGTAATCACCTTTCCAGCAGAACAGCTCAGCTGCGTTCTTAGCTGATTTACTTTTATAGCCAGCTATATAAATCGTTTTCTAATGTGTTACCGCACATCTAATAAATCGAATGAGTAACCAACTATTCTTATGGTGTCTAAAGGTAAATTTAGAACTTACAAAATATGCATAATTTTCTTTTTTACGTGTACAGCTTTAATAAATATTGTTTATGTTTTTCTTTTATTCTAACAGGATTTACGTGCACTGAATATATCGAAAAAAGTTCAAAACAAATAAATTATTAATTAAGAAATGCTTAGTAACTGTGTAAACATTCAAAAACACGTTTTTTATATAGTTTCATAGCTGAGTTGTTAATTTCAGCGGCCTCCATGATGGAACGAAATTACGTAGGAAGCTGGTCTACGGCTATAATCAAGACATTTATTAAATACATTTTTTTACCAATTTTGAACTTTTTTCCTCATTCCTGTGAGTTTTATAACGATATCTCAAAAACTGCTTTATATACCAAAGAGGTGTTAATTACGAGTCCAAAATAGCTAGTAATTGTTCTGTGCATATCAGAACATATTTTCCTTTAGCATCATAAATACAGTAGTTCTTATTACTTTAACGTGATTGATCGCCTCGTACCAAGTTGACCAATGAACTTTTAGCCGAGATATTTACAAGATCAAATTTTGTCTCAGGTGTCAAAATGAATGGCTTTTATAGGATATCGTTTCCACAAGTCACGTTACATAGCTACATGTAACATTTTGAATGGGCGGTGATTTTGGACTCTGGGGAAAATTTTTTATGAAGTAATCATAAGTTGCTGAGTCTCTTGCTGAGACTAAGAAATTATGAAGTCAAATCGTTTAAGTTCAATGAAGAAGTGATCAGCAATAGGCTTATTTTGTAGACAAAATCTAACTAAAACCACTATGAAACCCAACTTAAGGAAGAAAAATGTAAATATATCACGTGAAAAGATATCTCGATAGAGATATCTATATTCAATTTTACACTTGTCTTCACTTCAAAATAGACAAGAACTATTTCTTTTATGGTGCATTTCCATTCGTGAAATTTGGCTGATTGTCGTTGAAGCACATTACTCAGTAGGCTGGCACAAATTTTCTCTTGTCTGCAGGGAATGTAAAAATTTACTTTATGGGGAATTGGTTCTATGCCTATCTATTAATTTCAAAAATAAAATTATCTGCAAACTTGAAATCTCATATGCAACCTCAGCAAAGCCTATTACGTGATATGTGACGTCACACACTACGTGCCTACCTTACGTGTTACTAATCTACGGAAGAATGCAGAATTAACATGTAATTCTCAAATCAAATAGTCATATTACATTTGAATTTATTGTTTTTTGATATACAAAATACATATTAATTAGTTAAAATTATTTTTAAATATTCCGATAGTAGCTATATTATATAAAATTTTAATATATTTGAATCTCGAATATAAAGTTTGCCTGCAAAGTGTTTCTCTCATTTTGAACATCATAGTACAATATTAAATATTAAAATGCAATTTGAAACATAAGGCACCAATACATTTTCCTTACTTGATAAATATATATTATAATCGTAATTGTTTGACATACAATATCCAGTAAAAAAGGTAAAAGCACATTTCAAAAGAACTTTGCATACTTTTAAATAGTTTGAAAATATAAAAAGTACCTCTATATTAGATTCACCTTTTTGATTGTGATTCTTGGTATGAGGTTTTATTTTTTATGAATCAAATTCCTTAACATATGCAAAATTTTCCCATCACTAATGGACTCACCTTATGACGCTGAGGACAACGTGCCTAGTCTGTCTGTGTATAAATCACGCAACCTCTTCATGTAACGTAAAAGAACGCCAAGGCAGTATTAGATACTATGCGATGATCACTAACAGATGAGGGGCTCAGCTCCACAAGGTCCCCCGGGGTCATTAAGGTTAATCAGCTTATTTGAGTCGATCCCAGCTAGTGGCCAGTAGTCGGCTTGTGCTACTCAGAACCCCATCATATCACTAATTATTCTCTAGTTTGCTATGCCTAATCGATAATAGAAGTCATAACTTATTTTTGTATTCATTCTTATAAAAGAGTCTCCCCTACTGTAATAAGATTCCTTATCCGTTAGGAGACTTTTTTTAGTTTGGGCTAAAATTTGTCTACAATATTTAATATTTTCAAACATTTAAAAAACTTTTAGTCGTTTAAGCATAATTGTAGTGTAACATTAAACGAAGTAAACAGAATTTTCCTTAGGAGTTACCATCGTTGAGTTTACTTGGTTGCCCTGATGAAATAAATATATACGTAGGCGGCTCCATGAAACCTACTTAATCTGTTCATAAATCTCTCCATATCATTCAGTAGTCTACTTTAATAATAAGTTTTCTGTGATAATTTTTCATTTTCCTGAAAATGGTGTAGCTTTCCATGGGTAATTCAGCAAGGAAAATGACGACAGATTTTTAATATGTATAAATGAAAAGTAAAAAAAGCTTCAGTTCCATGAAATTCAGTATTAAAAGTAGTACATTTTCACTATTTTGACAAATGATATAATATACAACTTCTACTTTTCAGTATTGTACTTAGTAATATCTATAGCTTTTTTTACCCAATTTCATCATTTCAAATCAACCAGTTCTTCAACTAAAATATTGTTCTGTAAAACAAAAATTTTTTTGGAATTTAAGTTTTTCTCATTTTGATACCATAAACAAATTTCTGAAATATTCGTCCTCGGAGTGTTAAAATTTATTTGTTAAAATTCTCAATGTTACCTAATGTGATAAAACTTTATTACTTACTTAAAGGATGAGAAAATTTGTAATATACTACTGCGTGGATTTCTAGGCTAAAGGAATTAATAACCATATTATATCTGATATAATATAATATTGAATATAGCTCTACACAAATAGCTGATATATAGCTCCAGCACGTTGGCTCACTCTTTCCCGCCC
This sequence comes from Homalodisca vitripennis, assembly GCF_021130785.1. NCBI lineage: Eukaryota > Metazoa > Arthropoda > Insecta > Hemiptera > Cicadellidae > Homalodisca > Homalodisca vitripennis. The sequence goes on from NC_060211.1 coordinate 22,266,075, forward strand.
TTAAATTGTAGCATCATAAATAACCACTTCAAAATGGCATCCGAAGTATGGTAAGCTAGAGAAGAGTTTATGGTCATTGGAAAATATTACCTATTTTACAACCATTTCTGAAATATTTAAAATGACACTTTACAAAACTACAAATGTGTTCATGTCTGTCCTTAAAGTCATAAAATAACGCTTCTTTGCGAGCTTATGAAGTGATGAAGTGGTGTGAAATAAATGCATAGTTTCGTATTTTTATAAACTTTAATATTTGTTATTAAACACGTTGACTCCATTGAAGTGAACATATGATAGTAGAAGTCTTATAGTCTCTGCCTGAGGAATCTCTGTACAAATAGTCATAGAAGTTGCTATGTTTAATATGAAACTTTAAACACTGATGATACAGAGCTCAGAAATTAGAGAGCATAATCATTTTAAATTAAATACCAAGGATCAATAACTAGGTTATGTGGAATATTTGGGTATTTAATTTCTGTATTTTATATAGATTTAGTTATTTCCATTTTTTATTTCTGATATTTTATACCTGAATTTGGGAGATCTCTGAATTTACTAAGTGAAACAAATGTACAGAGATGCTATAAGATAAAATAAACGTTTTAAAAACTATCCATGTCGTTTTATTGTTTTGGTTTCTGAAATTTCAGTGTAACCCATATAAAAAGCCAATATACACTTATATAATCTAATTTTTCTATTACATGTAGATAGTACTAAAATATCGATTTGATGATTATAGATATTTTTATAATACATAAAGTGTTAATTTCTCATGTGTTCTACCCATTGGCAACCAAAAAAATTTTAACCATGAACCTATACTCAATTTAAAATGTCATTCAGAAATTCCGGTGATAATTTTTCCTATCTAATTTTTCAATTGGTAAATAAAGAAAACTTTATTTTAGCGTTAATATGAGTATTAACTCTATGCGAATTTACAATAAATTCAGTCCATATGAGGAAAATTTTCTCAGATAAGCAAATGCTTAAATTAGGACGGAAAGAGATTTTTAACCCTTAAGATTTCCAAACGTTTTTGGAAGGTTTTACAAAGCAATCTGATGATTAAAGATATTTTCCACCAATAAATGACGATGCACCAATACATTTGCTGTTTAACAACATGCTAAAAGTATTTTCTGTACCATTTTAAAATAGTTATACTCATAACTCATATAGTGAGCTCGGCCAACGCAAGCATTATCTATTCACAAGTGACACATCCAGAATATTCTGTTTGAGAGGAGACATCAAGTGCTGCTGACACTGCGTGAAACTTGTATAGATGCGGGTGTGCACTGCATTTAGATGTGTTACGTATCACTATGTGTAGTCTGCTGGTCTCACAGCTATTCACAAGTGACACATCCAGAATATTCTGTTTGAGAGGAGACATCAAGTGCTGCTGACACTGCGTGAAACTTGTATAGATGCGGGTGTGCACTGCATTTAGATGTGTTACGTATCACTATGTGTAGTCTGCTGGTCTCACAGCCACTGATCTGTAATTAGCTAATAATTAACTAACTAGTTACATTTAAAACTTAAGTTAAACAGGACAACAACTTTTACACTCAACTAAACCGATGAAATGAAATGAAATGAAATGAAAAATGACTTTATTAGAGGCGAAGTTAGGACTATAAAGTCCTCTCTACCACTTAACCTCATAAAAATTAAACTAACATATATATGAATACATTTATAACTAAAACTTAGTCTATTTATTTACACTATATATTAAATGAATCTTAAAATAAAAACAATCATCAATAATTAGTGTGATTATATACAAATTTACAATAATATCGCAAGACACACACTCGCATTCATTCAACTTGCATGCAATTGCCCTAAGTACCGCACACCAAAGCCGCCAATCACTATACCCCCTGAGCCCCCAGCATCAAGGCCCTGACCTCCGCCCCAAAGCGAGCGCGCTTATCGATGGCTCTGATGTTCACGGGTAAAGCATTCCACAATCGACAGGCAGAAACTGTAAACGATTTGCTAAAGGTAGTAGTTTGATGAATTGGGATAGATAATAAGGATGTACCCCTCCTTGTACTTCTTTCACTTATTTCAGACATAAATCGAAAGTGAGTGAGTGATGAGTAAGTTAGTTTATTGAAAAGGATATAAATAATTTATTGCTAAACATAACCAGATAATTCAATTAAATACATGATTAATTGTATTTATTTTTAGTTTTGTTTTATATACAGGTCATTTCAGTATAATATTAGTTGCTGAATGGTATAAATAAATATTTAATAATCTATTTCAGTGTTAAAATATTATTGAAACACCCTGTATAGCTCTGTAATATTAGTTTGGTTTCTTTTTCGTAAACCTGTTAGATTTTTTTATTTGCAACTTTAAAATGGATTTACTTATAGTTTTTGTGATACAATCTCTTTTTGGAAAACCGAACACAGCATTAGATATGAAACAATCTGCCTTTTAAATAGTTGCTGACTAAATATGTACATGTCAAATTACACTTTTCGTTCAAACCAAACAGTAGCATTTACTTTTAAAATCACCTTCTAAAACATTTAATCTGCTCTTTTGTTGATATCGGACGATAAATAATTAAAAAACGTTAATAATGCTTTCGTAAATTATGTTTCACAATCAAATTTGGAATTATTACTAGTATTTCTTTTTCAATTACTACACATTGTGTTACAAAATGTTAAAGTAATTCTCAGGCAACCTGTTTTTTTTAATAGTTTATAAGGATATAATAAATTGTAAACAATGAAAAACAATCGCCGTCTCGTATTTCGTTGAACTATTGTTATTAGAGATTTCTGATTTTTCCTTTTTTGATCAGAATCGAAACTCAGAAAGCCTCTTAACGAGGTACAAGTAACTCACGAATCAAATTTAAAATCTATACCGCTCATTCCATTAACGAAATATCCTGCGTACAGATAGACAGACGAATATAATATGGAAAAGAAATATTTCTTAAAAGTTAAATCTCCAGCAGACAAAAAAGAAACTGTGTCACCCTGCTGAGTGATAGGTTTTACAGACGCCCAAAATTATAAACATTCTTGTCCGTGTAAAAATAAGGAACAATTTAAAATGATGACAAACGCCTAGTCTCCCTTTATAACTAATGTCCGTGGAATTAAATGCACCATAATTGAACTTAGTGTTCCTCAACTAGAAATTAAGATCCGTGTATAATTTCAAGTCTATGTGTCAGTTCTTTTTCGATATATCGTGTGGACAGATAGACGTAAAATTTTCCTCTATGAGTGATAGATAGGCTTTGTTAATGCTCAATTAATAAATAAAAATTTCACATGTTGAAATCTAATATTGTTGTATTCAGTTTATTTACAAATTAATTAATTCTGCTATTTTCTCCTTTCCATAACGGTTACCAAAAATACCAATGTAAAAAAATTCAATAATGCTTAGACAAATACTATCCAGTGACATGCATCATAATCGGCCTCAGTGTTGCGCATATAAAGATGAAGCTTCATGCACATTCTAATCTACAATTTCGTTCATTTTGAGACATCGTGTGGACAGATAGACAGCAGAAATGAAATTATTCCAGGCCCTCGAGTAATAGGCTTTGATAACGCTCAGCTAATAAAACATAACAATCGGTAAATAATACTTGTAAAAATTTCTATCATTATATTATACATTATTATTTTAGACTAGTAATGAAAAAAAACTGAAGCCTACATGTAGACTTAATTGAAGTAAAAGACTAGAGGAGAAATATCGGGTAGATCGTCCTCGGGGAGGTATAGAAGAGTTTTTGTTGGACAAAAGTCCCTTAGGTAATCTTTACAAACTGTCACAACTCTTAATTGAAATCTGTCTGTTGTGGAATTGAGTTCATTTTTGTTTTCACTGTGAAACCGTATAAAATCAATAGTACTATTACGGAGTAAAAATTTAATATTTCATATGAACATAATTATGAAATCATCACGACTTACTGTAAAATCGATTGCGAGAAAAAGAATTATCGCATTACGATGAACTAAACAGGATTTTCAGAAAACTCTTGAGTTAAAATGTGATTTCATTATTTTTTTAACATCAAGTTGTGACAAATAACCGCAGGAATTTGATTCGTCAAGTTTTTAGATAAAATATTTGTCAATTTATTCATCTTATTAAACCAAACACTTTGGTAAAACGAAACTTAATTTAATTACCTTTAATCATTTCAAAATGGCAGAAAAAAGTGAAAAATTGAACAATAGATATATAACACCAAGTATGCAATTAAAAAGATAAATCTTTTTTATTTTCATATTTACTTTTATAATAAACTCATGGTTAGTACTTGGTTTGGTAAGTACGTCATATTTTTTTCAAATCCCTCTCCTCGTATTTGAAAACCAAATTTAATACATTTCAGTATTCTGTGTGAATTTCAATATATATTTAGTTTTTTATTTATATAATATAAAACTGTACACTTTTTATTTTTGTTTTTAAAATTTTTGTAGCAGAGTAACATTATTCAAATTACAATTAAAAAATGTGTTTTTTGCATCACTAAAACATATATTTATGCTATAGTAAAATATTGAGGCAATGGAATATTATTAAGTTTTCCTAAAAGTGTTCATAATCAATATAACTATTTTTTACATATCTATATACGTTTATTGTATTACAATACAGATTGAGTTTTGTTGCTGTTACTATTATGAATAAACAGATAATTTCCATAATTCATGGTTATACATCTATGAACATGAATCATATATTTTATTAGAATCACATGTTCTTAAAACTGCAACGATGAAAATATTTTCATAAAGAGTATTGATTATTTCAATAAAAATTCAGAAATATTAAATTGCTCTGAAAGGTAGTTTTTGTAGGGAACCCGGTTATGCTACTATTGTACGATAACTAGTTCTCTCACAGTCGATTTGAGATATCTTACATAAAACTCATAAATATCCTATATACTTTACTTTGGTAAATATTTATTGCTATTGAATTGCCATTTTTGAAAATTGACTGAATATTAGAAGTTATTCTATAGGTATTTGTTTTTGCTATTAACTGTTCGTTTTAGTATTTAATCAAACACTCGTTTGAACGGAAAAGCTTAATGAAAAATTATATGTCTGTCTGTATTGAAGTGGTTGATATGGTCACAGACAAGTGAAAGATCCGGGTTCGAGTCACGAAATATCAAGCACTTTTTTATCAATATGTAATCATAAATTTATACCCACATATACACACTCTTTGCAGTAAGTTAGGTTCCAGTTAAAAGCATGCATCAAAGTCCAGTGTTGTCTTTAACCCAAAATAACATTTACCAGCAGACCAGAGACAGGCTGTTGCCTAAATACTTCGTCTCTCAAATCAGAAGCGCCGACATGATATGGTCCATTTCCCTTAAAACATAAAATTATATTAACCTCATTGGCTTCAAGTCTTTTTGGTGCGTAGAACAAGCACATATACGCACATAACGTTTTCATTACTAAAGCAAATAATAATGAATATTGATTATATGGGTTTCTTTACAAATTTTATTTCTAAGTTACCTATACAAGATTTTAAAAACATATATTTTCTTTAAAGAAAACCCAAAAATGGTATCTGTAAACCATTTTAAATACTGGACTTTCTTCCTGATGTTCACCATATAACCAGAATTCCTTATGATAAATTAAATGTTTCTTTTGCCATTCAAGAATTATCATTATTTCTTTGAAGATGAAGAAAAATACCTGCGTTTACAAGCTGAAAACGTTGTTTTTTACGTAGGAGTGTGGTTTTAAACCTCAGTTGATGAAGCCTCTAAAATTGTCATATGTATTATATAAACATGAACTTTACTTTTCTACAATGAACTATTTACTATATATTTATGTTAAATAAAACATATTTAAATATAGTTTTATTATTTTTATTTTAATATTTCATTTCTCGAAGAGAATATTGAATTTCTAAACCATACAGGGTATTTCTGACTGAGAACATACAATATAAGTTTATTGTGAGTTTCCTGTTATAAGAATCACGATCTAAACTTTCCTGTCTTTCGATTGTGAAAGTTGTCTCCACATTAATCCTTCAACGTTTGCAAACTGTTTGGGCACTTATTTGTGAAATAGTCATTTGTTTTACTTTTGTACACCAATTATGTTTTATACGATTGTTAAAAAGGAAATAGAAATTTGGAATAGGTTTCTGTCACTTTAATTTATTGTTTAAATGCTGAAACTACCAGTATGAAAGTTTTAAACTGTGGTTTCAAAGTAGTGTTTATTCGATTTAACTAAATGGTGATACATGAATAGAGAGATATTGAGATATTCTACAGAAGGAGAACAAAGAGTTTTGTGACCGAGAGATTTCGTGCGGCACATTCACGACGGTCATCAACAAAGTAATATCAGCAGTAAAGAATCATAGCAGCAATTACTTCTTATTCTGGAATTTTATTACTGGTTATAACCTTTTTATCTAGTCCAGTAATTCGTGAACCTTTGATATAACAGGCAGTTTTAAGGAAATACTAATTCCCACAGTTAATAAAGTAGAAATTGTAAGTGACCACATTTTTACAATAATTTTTAATAAAGCCATCCCATAACATATTTTAAGACCATACTTTAAACAATACTCACTTAAAATTATTCATCCTGTCTTTTCGTTTCTAGTACAGTGTTACAATATTTTATAAGTTATCATTCTATTGTCATTATTCTTTGGCTATACGTATAAATATTTAGAAAAAGTAAAAATTGAGTACAATGTAGTATGTTTTACGTCTTTTTTTGAGAAATTGTATTCGTGTCCGTAAATATTTTCTTCAGATTATTCCAATTTAACGCCAAAAAACATCATTTATAACTAGATTTGTCAACGATAGGTGATTAAATCTCCCAATCAGAGCCACCATAGACATAAAGTTAGCAATAAGGGGTTAGTTTAGAACTTTTAACACTGTAACACCTTCACTGCGGCTCTATGAACATTAATAATGAACACAACCTGCAGCCAGCATGTAAGGCATTTGCCAAAGTCATCTTCCTTTAACAATAATAATTATGCCCATGGAACAAAGGTAAATATGAAAGTATCACCAATGTGCACTACATATAAATAGTTATGCTCATATCATAAGACATTACCAAGGAGAATATCTAGAGTAGCGCAAGAAGCATTGTAGGTTTGTATATGCTATAGGTCACAGGAATATAAAAGCTGTGTTTGCGATACCTGTCCTGACAGTCTAAGTACACAAAATAACCAAAGTAACCTTGTCAAATTCTTCCCAATTGGTTGAATAGTACTACAATTATATCGTTTCCTCCACTTTGAGAACTTAAATAGCCATAACAGTCATTGGAAATACTCCCAATCTAGTATTCTTTAGAAGACTTTGAATCCATTGGAATCATATCACTTGTCGGTAGGCATTTGCATATGATCCTTAAAGTGCCTTCCGAAAGTGGAATAATACAGTTTACACACACATTATTTCGTTACATGTCACTAATATGTTTCATAGTAGAGGTCTCATTGCCGTTGCGACTGTACAGCTATAGGAGAGCCGCATAACAAGAAGAGACCCTATGAAGAGTTCATATGTGCGTGAAGTGGTAGATCACAAGGGTGTGGGTAATGGCGTAAGGCAAAGATTGGATTCTAATCATTTATCGTCAATAAGTAACAATAAACAAAGGAGCATTTTTGTAGTTTATCTATATTTACTTTTGTTTTAATCGAAATAACTATATATCCCTCAATTGGTAATGATATTATGCTCATTCCTTTGTTTGAAGGTTATTTTTGACGATGGAAGGATTGTGAAGGAAACAGAATTTTCCGGACATTTTCCATCGTTCAGTGTAACACTGGTGTTACTGGGTGTTACTGATTTCTTGTTTCACTGAACGATGGCAAATATCCGGAAAAATCCTGTTTCCTTCATTATGCTGATATTTAAACAAATTTAGTTGTTCTGGCAATATCGTGTTTTTTAAAATTGTATTATGACGTTTTAGTTCGTCTTTAAATCAGAAATAATAGCTGAAAAGAAAGCTAGAAAATACTTTGGAACTGCATTTATGTTGAAACGACAACATTTTCTATAAATCATTCATCTGAACACCTTAACATATTGCGGCAACAATTTGTATTAGTATGAAATAAAATCATTTTATAGACTTTGGTCTTATTGTGCAGGACAAAAGTAGACGTCACGTTTATTGAGTAGTTGGGATTTTTATGCTGATAAAATCTTTAATTTTATTCATATGGCATATTTAAAATATCGGTAATGTGAAGATAGGTTTAAAATTGCTTTAGTGAAATTTTCAGAGAAATTTGTCATAACAATATGCTCAACACCAGTACAGTTCCAATCGTGTAGTTTTTTTACCATTTTGAAGAGTATGATTAAAATTAACGTGTTATATTACATTTTTCTAGACATTAAGATCTTTAAAATAATTATATACATAACTTAAAAATATATGATATTTTTAAGAATCGAACTATGACCATTATTGCATTGGAACGCAAGACAATTATAAGAGCCTAATTTTTATTACAGTATTAAAAATAGCTTATTATTCCACTCTTGTTGTGTCTAATTTTAGTAGTAGTGTAAAATTATGGTCTGGAGACCCTAAGTTTGTAAATGGCTTTTGTATATAAGTACAAGTTGGGGGGGATTAGGTACATCCTCCCTCGTGTACCAAACACAGCACATTCACTATTGTGTGGAACACGTGAGATAAGGCAGTGTCAGGTCACCACCCCCCCCCCCCCCCCCCCCCACCACCCACTTCCCTACCCCAAGTTATTGTTTGTACAATACAATTACAGAGGTACAGTGTTACTCTGGTCTCATTCCATAGACATTTCATTTCCTCTGGTTTGTCTGCGACACACAAGAGAGTGTTAGATGTAAGTCCTTGTGCTGTGAACACTGTCCAGGAAATTTATCTTTGCGACAGTGTTCACAGCATAGGAGTGATATTACATTACGTAGTATGAATAAGAGTGTTCACAAAAGAGGGTATCACAAACTATAACCACAAACATAGGTCGAGAAATGTGTCGTTCATCCGCTTTCCACCATTTAGTATTTTTTATTAAAAATATATATCTCTAGAACTGGTTAAGCTAGTTTAAAACATAACGATCAAAATATTTATACATACGATAGTTTAAAATATTGATATACAGTAAAAATATAAAACTTTTTAAAATTTTATTCTTGTTATTTCCAAAGGGCTTCCTTCAGATTTTACGAATTGTGTGTAATTACTACGGACATTTCCATTTAAAACGATAAATTATAAATATTAGGTAATAAACGTGGTAATTGAATACTTTGATACTCGAGAATTAAAATAAGAGAGACAGATATTGACTTTGCTAAAACTTTTAATGTTTTGAAGTGAAAAATTATTATGGAAGATATTAGTTACAGAAAGGGGTTAATATTTATGCTAAATCACCGACGTCATGGAAAGGATTGATTTAATAAGAATGTTGAGTTTAACCCAGTTCACCTTCCACTTATTGCATTGTGTGGTATCTGATGCTGTTACAGCGTCAGATTTGAGTTTTTTGTCGTCGACTTTTTTTCGATCTCTTCAGACGAACTCTGATGGCTCTAGATTCCAGAAGTCAAGTCTGTAACAGCATCAGTTCCAGACGCTGCACTAAGAGACAAACTCCACATTCATACACAGTAATCGTAACCAATTTATGTTGGAATTCTTAAAAAATTACTTTTTGCATATCTTTGTACATATAGTTTATAAAATATACAAACCTTTGTTCAAATTACTGTTCGCAGTTAAATTAAATGCGACATAAATAATAAAATATATTCATTTGAATTAATAACACTTTATCATATGGTGAAAACGTGCTTTCATATTCAAAACCTTATGGAAGTATTTTATCCCTTACCTGGAAAGCCATAACAAGCCTGAAACAGACTTGCAAGCACTTTAATCCTGGATCTGGCCAGCGAGATCAACCAGGAAAAAAGATGCAGACCCGGCCTGGAAACATCCAATGTGCCTTGTGATGGACAACGGCAGCACAAGACTAATGATCTGGTGAACTGGATGGAAAAGTAACTAAAAGTTATATAATAGACTGTGATGTTTCAAAATGTGATATTTTTAAGTGTTTATCGATCTAGTTAGAATGTCAGTACTATCTTCTTTTGGAGTATTATGCTAACGTTGGATACAGTAGTTTTGTTTTCTACATCACTGACAATTAGCTTTTTTAAATAATATTTTAAACATTAAACAGTTATTTAGTAACATATTGTAACAATTGTGTTCAAAAAACTACTCAAGTTTTAAAAGATACTGTTTATTTTAAAACTTTTTTCCAAAGACAAGTACATTTTCATCTTCTAATACCAAAGAATTATTTACGCTAACCAATCCTAATATAAACTACGGAAATATAATCAAATAGCTACTGAATTCTTAACTCAAGTTGAAAGATTAATGAAAATTGACAAAATACAGGGTACAAAAACCACCTTAGCAATATTTTATAATCTAAGTGAATCTCTGCATAATACATTCAACTTAAACATACAGCCAAACACATTCTTTTCACGTTTTATCGTATATTTACCTTCTAAAAATGGTTATCAAATGAGCAATATATAGATAAAGTACGAGTTATTAGAGCCATACTAGGAGTAATATTGAATTGTTACATCACAGAACAATTCGTTCTGAATGTAAACGTCATGATTTTCGTAGATAAAATGTATTTCATCTGACAACATAAAATATTCCATACTTATATGTGGTTCATCATTTATTGGGCTAAAATATATTTATATAATCGTGAATATATCATTATGTGCTGTTATCAGAGTTTATTGAAAAATTAGTTTTTAATCCCCTTAGACACTATGAAAAATTATTTTATAAAAGCTAATTAAACTGATTATTTAATGTATGTCTGTAATAAATTCAGTATTGGGCCCAATTTTCCGTGAATGATATTTAGAAACTGACGTAGTTTATTAAAGGTCCAATATGAAAAAACATTGAATGTTAGCAATATTTTAAAAGTTTCTAAAATTTATTTACTCCATAACAATTTTTGGTCTCACTTTAAAACTCAAGTTTAAAACTATAATTTAAAACTATCTCGACTCTTCGTAGATCATTTTCAGGTGAAAAACTAATAGAATTATTCGAATTATTCTAGATCATAACCTAAGATGATAAATCTACAATATCAGATTGCAATACCTTGCCTTTCTATAACTTTTCCAACCCTTGATATGACATATTCATTCCAGAAAATTACTCAATTAAACTAAGTGATGTTATTTTTTATGCAAAATAAGTATTATCTACATTATAAAACTAAAGTAGCATAGAAATAGGCATAGTATAAAGTAGATTGTGAAATTATATCAACTTAATTTACAACAAATGGATAATATTTCAATCTCATTCGTCAATCTACAAACTATTTACACATTTTGGTTCACATCTCTTTCCATATGAACGTTTATCTTCTTACAGTTTACAACTTAACCATCTCTACAATAAATACAGCGCAGACTAACTTTGTATACTATCTTTCATCAAAAATTTTTATTTTTACATTCAAACTTTGAAGGAAATATTTGTTCCTTGTATAATCTGAATGCCAAAAATTGTCAAAAGGTTATTTTCATCACTTTATGAATCTATTATAGCTCTTGTTTCTGTTCAAATTGTTAAAATAGTAAGATGTCTGTGATAAGATTTATATCAGGTTCAAAGGACCAAAACGTTCCCTCACCGTCAAATACAGATATTTTAAATAGTAATATGTAACAAAGATTTGGTTGGAGCTGGTTCTTCTGGTACTTCTCTCTGCAATTGAAAAAGTAATGTTAGATAATCGAACATTTTGGTTGCCTTAGTAATGTAGTGAAAATCTTCCCGGAATTAAGTTGCAAGGCTGATGTCTGAATTTTCCAATCAGGGTCACAGACTTACTTAATCAGTGTGTTCTATTAAGGATTTCTGTCAACCTGATACTGGTTGAAGATCTCGTTAGGATAAAAAGGAATGGGATAGGAGCTGATGATCCGAAGCCGGTCACCCAGCTGCTCCTTCTTCTAGGGAATCTTCCTCCTGGCATTTTGTCGAAAATCTCTTTAGGATGATAAAGCCTTGGTGATATTATCTTCTAGCCTTCCTACCTTCCTGGTACTTCCTTGAAGAAGCTATAGTAATGCTGACGTATAAACTAGTCGTAAAAGAGCATAGAAGTTTTGATATGTGTCTTCTAGAGTATCTGCTCTCCTAGTAGGAATTTGAATATCTGATTTCGACGGTAACACAGTGTTGTTGTCTGGATTAGTCTTTCAAAGTTATGTAAGTCTTTAAGAGCCCTTACTCTCCTAATAGCTTTTTTATCACAATGAGACGCTGTATCGATGCCCATAACTGTGTTAGTCATACACGTTTCCGAAATTCTCGTTCTACAGTCTATATAGTTCTGATAGATTTTAAAGATCTCTTTAAGATTCTGTAGTTATGTTGACTTCAAAACTAGTCTTAAAAGAATTCCTCAGTTTAGAATCCCTGCTCTCCTTATCGTCTTTTCTAAACTAGTCGTACATTGATACTAGTTCGATAATGTTTATAAGTTCTTGCCAACTGGAAGTATTTTGAACATTATTTTGCGATGAACTGGTGTCCGTGTGAACAAAACTATATTTTCTTGTCTGTATATCTTGATAGTCTTAGCCTTATAGTAATGTTTTGAACATCTCAAAGGACTCTAATTCGGGTGCTTTTGCTCTCATAAACCATACGAAACCGTACGTTGATCTCTCTAGACTGGTAATCAGGTTTGGCTCTCCTGTGATGTATGCAGTATCCTTCAATGGTCTGAAACTAGTCTCCGTGGCTGTGTAAGTCTCAAGGCGCTCCCTCTGCAGCCTTAGACAGTGAACTGCAGATCTCACAGCTGTGTACTGCTGCCGCGCTGATGGCACAGGATCAGCCTCACCGGGTCTCAGAGCTGGACATTCTGTAGTGCCAGACAGTCCTGTCCCTCCTGGTAGGGCCCGGCCGGCACCATCTCCTGGGCGTACGAAGACCGACTGAACTGCCAACAACACAACTCCTAAAGTTTAATTACACCACGAATCTGTTCAGTTAACACGATAGCAATTATTTAACAATGTACTGTTACCGTTTGTGATTCATAGGAACTTACCGAAACTGAAGTGATGCCTGTGCAGGAGTGACAGGGACGTTTCTTGAACCGACATTGCTTCCAACGCTTGGTAACTGCAGCTATCACCTTTTAAAAATGCATTTTATATAATATATGGTAAAATATTTAAATTAAAAAATTTTAAGTACGATAAGTGTAATTTATAAATGTTTATAAAATAACATAAAGTTTAAATGACGGAAATATTTAAAAATTATTACATTAAGTGTTTTAAAATCCAAGGACAATATAAATTGATAATTAATAAGTCTTTATTAAATATTTTCACATCCAACTAAACACTTATTGTGTATCATACAATATAAAATAGCACTTTTGGATTTAATGTTTTATATTTTATGTAAGTTTCTTATATTTTACAATCAAAATTAAAACATTTAATGATCTTTAAATGTCAACTTTATTAACCAAATTTTGGTAAATTCCTCTCTCTGGATCCCAATATTAACCTATTTTATTTATTTTCTTTTACAGTATAATATAGCGTATGTCGTACAAATGCAACATGCAAAATACTTACTTCCCCATTGCAGAAGCAGAACAGTAACGCCACGCACAACCCCTGAAAGCAAATGAAAGTCGATGTTACAGCTATACAGTACGATATACAGCTAGCATAATAAGACTCTTAAAAGTGATATTAATAGTTTCAATTTACAGCAAACTTTTAAAAAGTATAGAAAGAAATATATCATAAAATTGTCACAAACATTGGGAAATCCCAAAGACAAAAACTCATTCGAAAACAAATCAGGAACTTAATAAAATAAAAATATGTAATAAAATTAAATTAAATGCAACAACTGTAATAAAGTGCATATTTTCCAAACAAAAATAAACATCAAAACATGATTCAAAGAACATTTTGCACACATTAAATATGAAAGAACGGAAATATATGCTGGTGTGAAACACTGTGTTGAATTTGTACACATTATACCTGATACAAATTTACGATTATTAAAAAAATTTACAAACCCACAAACTTGCACGCTTGGCAAACATTTTATTAAATAAACAAAAATTAAGTACAACTTATAAATAATGAAGACGGACATAATAAAAAATTAAATTGTACTCCCAATATCAATTTGTAAGAACATTAAAATGTAATTACATATATTTTACACTGGCTAGCCATATTTCCAAATAGTTCACAATATTTATTGTTTAGAAACATTTTAAAAATTATTTATTTGTGGAGTCACTTGACATATAATCTTTGATTTTTAGAGGCCTCACAAAAATAAAAACTTTTATTGGAATATTTGTGCAAATCGTTTACAAGTCTAGATTTTTTAGACATTTTAACAGTATAGATATATAGTTTGCATAATATGAGTATCGAAATGTTAAACAATAGTGTTGGTAATTGACAAATTGAAATAAAAACCGGTTTCTCATACTGCAAGGGAACAAAACAGGAGAACATAATTTGAAATTTCGTGATAAAATACAAGACATTTCTAGCACTTTAATACTTATCTATTCGTTAAAGAGACCTTCTCTCCTGAGAATATTAAACATTCTGCCCTCCTACACTTAACTGACAGGTTTTGTAAACTGTAGGGAACTTCTTTATCAACGTTTTTAATAAGATCTATAAGATTCTAACTCGTATTGAGAGGCTAAAATAAACAATATGGTATGAATATGATACAATTCAGTCTGCAAAACGTTTTTATGTGTATCTGCGAGTTCTAGTTGAGGACTGATGAAAGCCTAACATCTTTATTTTCGTTATTTAAACATTGCTGGAATATTAATCTGTCTTGAAAAATAATTTCATGTGTATAATTCTTATATATTTTATTATTTAAATGTTATATCATGTTGCCCAACGCAATTACATTTATGTCATTCAAATTTTCAATCAACTGTTTATAGACGCAGATGGGAGGTGGGGAAGTTACATATATTTTAAATAGAGATTGAGTCACGATAACTGCTTGCTCCATATGTACTGTATGTACATAGAAGGAAGTCAGTGCACATAGTTTTAATGAGTTTCTTTACTAGTATCAATCAATAAAATCTGTCATAATGGCAGCCGTTTAAAATTGCTTAAACATTCTTATTTCTCAACTATTTTCAAAACAGGAAAAGAGACATTTAGTAGCCATTTTTTAGACAACTGCTGTTCTTGGACATTTTTCGACATCTCTTAAGATGTGAAAACAAATTATTGCATCTCTGTAAATAGGTATCATATAGCTAAACAAGTAGTAGGCGAAGTTCCCCCATTAACCACTCCCCTACATTTAGTCACTTTCCAGATAACATCGGAACTCAGTTAAGATACAAACCCTATATAATTTAAAGCTTTATACTCATTCTATTTTTCATTTAATATCCCAATAATCAGACAAAAAAATGAATTAAATTAATATTTTTAATTTAAACTATACAGGATAAACATTTAAGTAAGTCATGATTTCCAAATATACAGTGTGTATAAATGATTAGAAAGTGATGACATAAAAGTTTTAGCAATAAATAAGAAAATTGTTATGAAATTTTTATTGTTTATTATATATATATATATATATATATATATATATATATAATTTACGTCACCAATTGATATATAGATGTACAATTTTAAAAGTATTAGTTGTTTTTTTGCCGTCAAAAGCATTACAGTTTTTAAAATGGATAGGGTTATATTATATTATTGATAATTAAAAAGGATATATATATATATATTTTGATAAAATATACATACATACTGTATATATTATAAATATGATGTATAATACATAAAATATTATATAGCATATTCCCTGAAATTTTGCGATATTTACACTCTCAGGATGTAATTTAGTAATTAAAATCCTTTTTCCCTCGAAACTAATCCCAGAAATTGTTTCTAATACAAAAGCATCACAGGCAGCTTGGCTTGTTATTTACTTACTTCATCAACTCCAGTATAGCCAGAGGGCGCTGGGGTTGTTGTTTGTACAGCTGTACCTAACGATGAAACAACCTTCTCTAAACAGATTTTGATTAGGTTTTGTTTTTTACGTATACATATTTTCTCTGAGAAATTTTTCATCAACCTTTTATTAAAATGTTATGCAAGTGAATCTCAACAGATTTTAATTAATTGTGTTCTTTATGAACAAATATTTTCTTTAAGGTACAGTTTATCAACTTTTACGCGAACTTTTATACAAATAACTCTAAATTGGTATCGTAAATTTCGTAAGTTTATTACTCTGACTTGTTCATTGTACGTTTCGATCGTGTTCATTGCACTGTTTTAAATGTTGAAGAATAAAATGGTTTCTTGGATATATATATACCTAATATTATCAATATGTCAGGTTCTATCTAGAAAACATAGTATCCAACAGTGTTACAGTCAGGCCCGTAGTAAGACCGATATTTTCGGACAATTTATCTCGCAACACCTCTATTTGAAGGGGCCGTAACGACGGGTCATGTCGGGGGACATTATGGGGCTCGGCCGAATATCTCTCCCGGGGACCGCCACAGCTGGACACAGTTAGCTGTAGCCCTGGTTACAGCTAACATCCCATTACTACAGATTTGGGTGATATTGCACTGAATAGCAGCTTAAAATATGAATATTTATAAAAGGCAATGACAAAAATATTTAACCTAAGCGTAGGCTGAACATTTCCTTGACATTTGACTGTAAAATGAAGCTGAAGTTTTTTTATCGCTTAAATTACATACCGTAAACATTTTCTTATAACAAAATAAAATAACTATGTTAAAATAAAATATTATTTCAAGCACTTGCCATCTGTATGTGTTGCAAAGGTAAAATTTCACACGATTATAAATGTTGTAGCCAATAACCAGTTTTAAGCAAAAAATCATTTTACCTTAAATATCCTTGGAGATCCACCAAGGAATAGATAGTCTTACTTTATACACCAAAATAAGTTAATCTTAACAAATTGAATTTCTGGATGATTTCTTCTTGATCATTCCCATGTAGGTCTAATTAATAAAACGAATGCTTGAATGCTTTTATGGGTAATCAAGACCTTAGATTTTGTGAAGCCTTGGACATTTGCTTTTAACATTAAAGCACTGATAAATGATATATCAAGGAAATGAAAGTAAGGATTCCCAGAAAGGCGACATTACATGTGAAGACAAGAAGACCTACAGGAAATACTCGTCAATATCAGGATTGTGCGACAGGGCACGTGTTCATTAATCTTCAAACTGCTCATTCTACTTACCCTATGTCTGGATATTTGAACAGTTCTCTTGTTCTCATTTGTGCCTTATCGTCCATATTACTCATATCTGATAGTACCAAATATTTTTCTCAAAACTTTAATTTTAAAGTTACGTACTTTTTTCCATCTTACCCTAATTCCATTTTGTTAAAGATTCTACATATGTACTTGGGAGTATTAATTGTGTTTTGAAAGATCCAGAGAAGGTTTATATGCATGGCCGAAGAGGAGTATTAATATTATAAAATGTTGTACTTGACAGAATTATGCAACAGCAATTTTTTAGTACGATAGCGTACTGTACCTACTCTGTTCAGGGCCCTGCAGAGAATGAAACTAGACGATTTCCAGACAGACAACTCATCATTCTATGTTTCAGCTTAAGAAATTTAACTCTTTATACGTGGCTGAAATCCAATATCTTAATCGTACCACAGTTTAATGGTGAAAAACAACTCTTAAGATAATATAGTATTAAATCCATAATGAACGCAAGCTAGTGTTTAAAAATTATAGTGAATAAGGGGTTAAAAATTTAGGTATCTTCAGGTCTGTTTACAGCGTAAATAAATGTAGTTAATGAACATAGCTTAGAGTGAGTCGTGGCATCAGATAAGGCATCGGTGCTAACCAATTCATATGAAACATTGGGAGGGAATTCTTAATGACTCGGACTCGGTATATATTTTAATATATATAATATAAATGAAAATCAGAATTATAGCCTGGGCTTGAAGTCAATAACCACCTTTATTCCAACTCCTGGCCTGAATGTAGTTTTTAATCAGATGACGTGAATTGCATATAAATATTAAATGTTGAAATCTAGTAATGCAAAGGGTAAGTAATGCGTCCTAGGCATGTCCAGCCTGACAGATTAGTCGATTTCTGAAGTCGGTACGCACGTTGTTAAAGTAATGAGGAAAGTGGTCCCTAGAGGGAGCGATATCTGGGCCAGTGAATCTTTTACGATGAAGTAAGGACCCCATTTAACGCCGCTCTTTTCTGAGCATGAACTGTGCATCAGCATTTTTCCAACCTATAAAAAACATATACACCTAATCTGTTCAATATTCAACTTTACCAATGTCTACAGAACAACTCAGTATTTGAGAGCGAGATCATTGGTTCATGGTGAGTCTGTAAAATATTCGAATAAAAAGGGCTCAGTATAATATTTTTATATAAACAACAATATTTTGGATAGTCAACATATTAATTTTGTATCATCAATATTCCTTTTTTTGTCGTAAGCTAACCCTCTACTTGCTCTTAACTAAAACTAAACAGGATATAGTTTGAAAAATGTTGAATACCAAGTTAATGAATCTTGTTAAAGCTGTATTATAACCTTTGCTTATAATCCAAAATTTGAAACATTCCATCAGTCCGACGTCTGTACTTTTGTTGTTAGAAATTCTTATATAGCAGAAAAACTAACAACGTTAAATAATTAATATTTTATAACTGTAATAAATATTTTTCTACATGGCTTGGTTTAAACTTTAAAACCTCTTCTCCATACTAATCTTTAGATGTTTCCAATATACATTTCGGTTTCAAACCAATTTTAGATAACCTCGGATTGCTACACGTCCATTTTAATACAAATAAATGCAAACCATTTACCAACATCAATAATGTCTTACACTTTTAACGCTTTGTTTTATCACGATATCTCTTTTCATTTGTTTATTGCAATCTGTTCAATATTTGATAAATTAAGTCCCCATTGTGATTAGCTACTAAAAGTAAACGTAAAAATGTGTGAAAGCTAAATGTTTTCTATTTCAAAAAGGAACGGTAAATTTATTTGTTTTATTTACAAATTCTTCTGTCAAATGTAGCTTATTTTGAAAGCTATAAAATGAGAAAACCCCACGAAAATTGGAAATAAAATATCACACTTAATTGGGTTGGAGACTTGGGGCAATTCAGTTATAATTACAGTTAGGTGTTTTTACCGTGCTCATTTTACAGTTTTCACTTTTTAAAATTGTTAAGGAGTATTTACTCATCATCTTACCTCTCATTTTGATGATATATTTATTTGCCAATTATCAATGTGCCATATTTTTATTTTAACATTCTCATACTCTCGAACCAGAATGTGAGTATCACGTGATGTATTTTCATTACTGACAATCACGAATGCGATAGTAGACGATACGAGCCTTAGACCATTTACAAACTCAGTCATCCTTGAGTTAATGATTTTCTAATTCTCAAAGAGATAAGCAATATTACCTCAGAATGTATGGCTTTAGAATTCAGGTTTGAACCTGAAAAAATGGTTGTAACTTAAGAGTTACACGGGTGTCAAATCTTAGTCACCTCCAAGGAGTAGAACAATGCACATTACCTTAAGTAATTTTCTTACTGCAAGTTGAGAATTTGAATATAATTAACTTACAAAGTGAGACGGATTTGGAACATTTTTATAATTACATAATTACCTGAATGGGCAAATTAAACTTTTAATAACTACCGCAGTTATCCAATATAGCAGCAAACTCTGTTTTTTTTTTATTAACCTTAAATCTGTATTATTATTTGTGAGCCACCTGTATTTTATTATTATATATTTTAATTTTATTAATTTTTCATTCTTGCTGTTTTTTTATATATTTCTCTTAATAACGGAGATATGACATCTTGATAGTATCCAGCTTTCTTCTTTGATAGTACAGGGAAGTAGCTCTGGAAACCGATAAATCGACCCACCTGACAGGAGGCGATGACTGCCGAGGCTATCTGGTAGATGGCCTCCCAGGAAGCACCCTGCTCGGGCCGGAAAGGCATAACGATGTACTGCAGTCCCAGTAGGGGGATGAGAATCAGAGTGGCGCGCACTGCCTTCTTAGTTCGGCCGGAGGGTGGCCCCGGCGTCTGACTTGTCGATGACGCTTTCCTGCTAACCCAATAACTTCGTTACCTCCGGTTATTATAGATAAGGTTAGATTCTATATACCATACTTAATTGTATTAATGGTTCGAATACATAGTTATTTTGTTTTATTGTAAAAACGGAAAATTTTAGATACTCCTACACAAAAAATGACCACAATCCCAAACCTTTTGTGTTTGGATAGGGTTTGGAATAGAGGACTCCTAAACAAAAAAAGGCCACAATCCCAAACCTTATGTGTTTGGGTAAGGTTTGGAATAGAGGGCGATAAGTCCCTAACTCGTTATTTTTATTAGGATAATGCATAAAAAATCAATTTTTTTATCATCTGAAATAGAAAGCTTTCTTTCTCTTCATTTTATCTTTCTTTTGTAATAGACTAACTATTTTTTAACCTGATGAAAATGATTTCAATCCTCAAACCGATGTGTTATGTACATTTTGTAATACATGAAATGAATATAACTATCGGAAATATCCGAAATCATACTATTTTTGCAATATAAAGCTGCAATATATATCTAAAGGATTCGATTTCTCTAAAACCTGATTTTTTTGAATTTGTACAATTATTTTAAAATGAGCTAAGCTAAACTTAAAAAAAAACACACAAACGAATACAAGAAGTATAGAAGCCCACAACAGTACGTGACCAAAGTTGTTACCAATGAATCCAACCATGTAAATTACTCAAACGTGTTATTACATAAACATCATGACATGCATCAAGATTGCACTGTTTGTTTAAAAAAGTTGTTCATTCTCCAATTTTCTAGACCCTATCATAACAACTACGTTGCAATCCTTACTAATAAAATTAAAAAGGTTTATTAACTTTAAGTGGAATTTTACGCTTTATACAATAGATATAGGCTACCTATAAGACTAATTTAAAAGTGTTTATTCATAAACGCTAAGCTAAATCTCATAGAGTGACATGCACCGACATTGAACTCAATTTCGGTTATGCAGAAATAAAGCTTCATGCAAAATTTCAAGTTATTTTTCATATCGTTTTCGTGATATCTTGTGGATAGACAGACAGAAATAAAAGTTCGTCCAGCCCCTGGAGTGATAAGCTTCCTAACGCTTAACCAATAAACCACATATAACATTGCTAAATAAACATTGTATTTTGTATTGTTAGTATATTTTGTGATAGTTTTAGAAATAAACATAGAAACAAACTTGTTAAAGCGATAAGAAGGAAGAATACAAAATGATGCTTAGAAACGAAAGCAATAAGGATAGTTACGAGCGATCGACTTGATACAATCTTGTACTCAGTTTGTTTACAAATTTGTTTGATCTACGATTTTCTCGAATCAATATCATGGTTAACCATAAGACCTATGTAAACATTTTTAGCTTTTTATTATTACTCTTAATTTGACTTGTTTACGCCAAAATTAGTAGAGCTCTCTTTCTTGGAGCAAGAAGAATCTATGTACCAAGTTTCAAATATATGTACTTTCTATAGCACCAATGCGTTATATCACACAAATGAACATACAGATAGTCAGATGGACAATGACATAATATCAAGGAGTCATGTAGAGTCCTTAATAAATAATATTTATGATTCAAATTTTCGGCAATTTTACATAACAGTTACCTAATGTAGAGTTACACAACGAGTAGTCTCTCGTTTGTATTATGTCGTTCAACACACAATACGGACATGAAAACCTCTTGCGACATGAGCTGGTTGTAAAAGAATGTAAATTAAATTATGTACTTTCAATGTAGTAATAAATCCTAATATAGTTTTGCTAAGCTCTAGAAATGAAACACAGTTGGAGAACTAAAGATGGCCACACTGTTAGTTAAGTACTTGTTAATTAGCACAATGGAGTCCAGTGTAACCCTCTCGACCCGTGCTCACAATTTACTGTACATAAAATGAGACAAATCTCATCGTCCATATTATCAGTTAGAACTCATAGCGTAATCGTTATATATAACGAATTGTTAGTCAGTATTATAATATTACAAGGAATTTCAATGCAAACGTTGCAGATGAAAGGATAATTAAACCAGACAGTCACATCTCACAGAGCTGCTTATACGTTAATATTATTTTTTAAAATAGTATTTTTGTGTATCGACTGTGTTTCCAAACATTACAATATATAGATTAACAATACAATTTTCATATTTTAATTTATTTTTAGTAAAATATCT
This sequence comes from Homalodisca vitripennis, assembly GCF_021130785.1. Taxonomy (NCBI): domain Eukaryota; kingdom Metazoa; phylum Arthropoda; class Insecta; order Hemiptera; family Cicadellidae; genus Homalodisca; species Homalodisca vitripennis. Next base: position 22,288,668 of record NC_060211.1, read on the forward strand.
AACTCAATAACTGTTGAAGTCTCCTGGTGTAATTACAAAACATTTTAAAATAGTAGTAAACGTTAATAAAACGATATTTTTCCAATTTAGTTTATTTTTTGGACGAGGCCTTTCGAAACCAAAGGTTTTATCATCAGGTACAAATAAACATTTACATTATTTTTATTACAACTCATATTAAAATACCATATGGTGTAAATATGCAAATACAAACATTTTGGAAATATTTCAGCCAGTATAACATGTTAGATATGACTGCAGTTTAATTTGTGAATAAATTGAGAAGAAAGAAGACTGGAATATTCACTAGGGCCTTGTTTATTGTTTATGAGTTTTTTCTTTATTTATGTTTATGTGTAGTGGTTCCCAAACATTTAAGTTCATTGGTTTTGTTACTTCTTTTATTTAATTTTAATTTTAATTGATCATCTGTGTCCTGATTCAATGCAGTGCTTGGCTACAGCAGATTTTTTTATCTCTTCCATATTTTGTTTTGTACAGAGATAGCGCATGTTCAAATCCTGCCTATGACTATAGTATTTTTATCAGTTCTATCGACCTTGTACTGTATCGACAAAAACAAACTGATTTATAAATGCTCAATTACAATTCACTGTTAAAATAAACAACAATGTTTTATTTAAAACTTACAAAACTTTTTATTAATAAAACTTGTATGGATAAAAAACATAAATTGTATTACATTCAAGGCCAATATGACCATAAAACACCAAGAATATAATTATTTCTTTATTATTTATTACATGATCCTCAAACATTTTATAAATAGTGGAATAAACTTTTAAAATACCCAGATGATATTATAAATCGTTACTGATAATATTTAAGTGTATAGCGTAAGTTGGTCAATGATAATTGGATTTTACATCTAAACTAATCCAACAACAACAAAATGTAATTCTCATTACGTTAACTGCAGTCATTCTTCGATAAAGTTTATTTCAACATAATAATGTATATTACTATGAAATTAATTCACTTTGTCTCATATGTAACTGTAAACAAAATGCAGTTATTGTAAACTTTAACTAATTACATTGTTTGCTTTAACTAATTATTGCATAATTACCTTAAGTTTACATGCTGTTGATAAAACAAAGATAAGTCGATTTGGACTCAGATTTTATTTTAAATAACATACAGTATATTGGATTTATATAAATACTGGAACATAAGAAGTAACGAATTCATTAGAAAAAGTGAAATCGATAAGGCAACATGTATCATTCTATTCAAACTAAGACTTTGGAATATGGTAAGTAAATGATGAATTATTGATTAAAGAAGTCTCTAAAATTAATTAATTACTTAATCTTCCAGTTAAGTGAATTATATAAAATATTATTTTCATTAAACACTGACACATATAGTAGCTAACAATATGGAACAGAAATATTTTAAAATTACATGAATAAAAGTTAAAACGCGCAGATATTACAACAGATGGTGCCCAACGATATTGAACAAATAAACATGAATTACAAAATAAGAAAGTTCGGTTTCCCCAAACACATTGTCCCGCAACGGGTGGAGTCCAGAACTTGGTTTATTTTATTTCAATCTTTAAGCTAAATTTACAAATCTTGCACTCTAATCCTATTGTCCCACTAAAAATATGGAAAGTGTGAAATTAACTGACATGCCATTATTGCAACGTAAAAAAGTAAATAGTTGTGGCTGTGCAGTGATACAATAAACAAACAAATACAAACTGATTACGAGGTTATTCGAAGAGTGCATATAACACCTCTATAAAGAAATTTGAATTCATGTATTTGTTTGTTTGAAAGTTATTTTTGACGATGGAAGGATTGTGAAGGAAACAGGATTTTTCCGGACATTTTCACTGAACGATGGCAAATGTCCGGAAAAAATCCTGTTTCCTTCATGTATTTGAATGACCTTTACAATAGAAAACTAATCAACAATATAAGGAAATTTATCTTCACATATGTAGTAAAATCCCTGGCAACAAGAGCTTCAGACAAAAACTGAAAATTCAATATAGGAACTGGAACAGTAATATTTGCTTTGAATAAGAGTAAAATAAGTTACTTAGAGAAACCTATCATGAAAAGACTATTTTTAACCACAAAAATTAGAAAAAGATCTTTGATCTATTAAGGATTAAAATATTTTTTCTATATAGTACTATGCATAAATCTATTTATCTGTATTTAAATATCTAAAGAGATTATTAGCCAAAAGTGAAAAACATTTCACAATAACTGTATTTTATTTACTTTTATATTTGGGCACAAGTAATTTGATTTCAGAATATTACAACTTTGATTTAATGTTATTTTAAATAGATAATTAATTTTAAATAAATTACCAAATAAATAAATCCCAATAAACTATATGGAAAATAGCAAATAAAAGCAATGTATAAGATTTAATATTGATATAAGCTATTGACATTATTTCTATAAATGGGATAATATTTAAAATTTTAACTAATGCACAAAGAACTTTGTAAAATGTATTTAATAAATAATGTTAATGAATTGAAAATGGAGAAGGGCAACAGAATGCAGGACAGCGGGGAATAGAATGTTTTCAAAATTGCACAATGAAATGATTCCAAAATGAAGAAAACTTTTAACTTTCTCTGTGCTGTTCTTGTAAGGTATAAGAAATCAAACATGTCAGAAACTAAACTGTCCTGAATCGAAATAGCAGCAGTAAACAATCAAACATTACCCTCACTGCAGTAGTTGTTACACTAGTAGGCTAATACACCTTGTCCAGAGAGCCTTCATACTTAAAGGATTATGGACCTTAGCCGGCGCAAGAGCTCTCGCAAGCCCACCCACAGCCTTAATAGGCGGCATCGACCATCATTGACTCTGCTCCTAATAATTGATCAGTTTTATTCATTCTTATTCTAAATTTATCCAATTTTATTATACACGCAATTTTTATGGCAAAATAAAGGGAACTTGCTAATATATAACGTTCCTACTACGTACCACATGTACGATGCTAATTTATAAAAAAGGCAATTTATAATAATGTCTAAGAAATCGCCATTCTAATGTTTTAAAATGCCAAACTTGTGCTAAGTTTAAATAATTTTTGTTATTCTTAAAGGTAACAAATTTTTTAAGGATATTTCAATCCGTAACAAAATAAATCAGTAATTTCCATGTACCATGGTGCTAGTAGCTGATTCAGAATAGCCAGATAATAGATAACAGGATTTCGGACATTTACCATCGTTATACGTTACAAAAACATATTTTATTGTAATGTTATTGTAACATATAAAGAGGGCAATGTCCGAAATCCTTTCAAACCTTCCATCGTCACTAAGAAACTTTAAATAAAGACCAGATAATAGAGTTAGAGTGGCCAGCTGTGCCAGTTCTCCAGGAATAATATACTTTAGAATATTCTAGACGTGTAATTAATTATGTTACTTATCATTGTTGCCTGTGTTGATCTATCTTAAGTGTGTCTAATACTTTCAGTAAATCTTTTTTGATATATTTATCACTTTTTAATATATTAAGGGCTATATTTCATTAGAGTATATGTGTTTCACAACTTTGTGTGAGAAATAAATTATCGTGGTGAATTACTAGAGTTTAGAGTTGGTTTTTAAACCTGTATTAAATATTTAATTAGGAAAATTCGAAGAGGCTTTGTAAGAATGCTAGGGCAAATGCTAAAAATGTCACATAGTTGTATTTAGTATGTGTACAAACATGTTCAATGTGCAATTTTACCGTTGCAAATGTGACTACACATAAATTTTTTACTAGTTCACTGACACTCAGACAATTCATATGCAGTGACATGCGCCATCATCGAACTAAGCTCGATGTTGCTTATATATAAATAAAGCTCCATACAAAATTTCAAGTCTACAGGTCAATTCGCTGTTGAAATATCGTGCGGATACAAAAAAAATTGGAAGTATACAAAAAAAACTAGATCCATACTTTTTTAGTTAACACTTCTTTTGTACCAGCATATTTGATCCCTTTCAATCTCCAATAAGATTCAGACTGATAACCCTAATTGGCTAAGCGTTAGCGAAGCCTTTCACTTGAGGGGCTGAAGACCATTTCCTTTTTGTCTATCTGTTAGTCTGTCCATCTGTATACGTATATATAAAAAGTATGGATCTAATTTTTTTGTATACTTTGACGTTGAAGCGCATTATTAAAGAGCCTTCCTTTAATGAAGGTAGTTAATATAACTTGAAGTTTATGAAATATTTAACAGGGATTCTGTTTAATTAGGACTATTCGAAGGGAAGACGTAAGAATACACACTACACATGGTGTCATGTACCATGAAGAAATGCAAGATAAGATATATTATAACAAATTAGAAAAAAAGACAAACGTTCTGTGGATCCCGCAGTATTATAGATATAGAGGTCTAATTTGTGTCAAAAATTTTGTTTTTCATAATCAATATGATTTCAATATTAAATTAGAACGTAACTAATTTAGCATATGTATTAGTATTTTGCGAGTGCAAGAATGCATGTTTTAGTGTATACTTTTGACAAACACGTTATTTTTGCTTATATGAAGAGGTTTTAACTAACAAACTTGTATTTTATTTTGCTACATCCCTCAACATTTAAACTGTATGTATTTATAAATGGACTAGTATTTTCCATAACATGAAGTGCTTACAATATTGAACGGGAGTTTGGTTTCATTAGGATTATTCGAAGAGATCGTGGAGTACATGTAAAAATAAAATAAAATCTTTTGACACTATCACACTCTCACTATCACTATCACCCCTGGATGTTCAAGCAGACTGAACAAACCATTTCCAGTGGCTATAGGCTATACGCATGAGGAACAGACTGACCTTCTTGACCTGAAGGATGCGTGTTTGAGAGACTCCCTGAACGACTGCTTGGGGCTGGAGAGGCCGGTGTGTAGCTTGGTGAGCAGGAGCCTCACGATGTTAATCAGGAACACGAGGTTCGCCAGCATAGACACACACACGGGCCCAGACAGTGTCCAAGAGTATAGTGACTCGTGAATCCAGCAGCTGCGTAATACATTTTCTTCAATCATTATACTTTTACAAAGATACAGTATATTACATTGAATAATTCTGTATTGCGTTCTTATTATTATATTATTATTAAAGCGGGCAAAAACATCCAACTGGCACTTAATGTACAAAATCTAGTAGATCACGATAAAAATCCGTCTCAGAATGAAAAAAATTGCAACTACAATTCTCTTTAAACGTCACGGGAATTGTTTGGTAGTTATAAAGCAAGTTTCATCCTAATATACGTATAACGATAAAAAGGTATTACGTAACGTGCTGTGTAATTTCACGGAATTGGTAAAATTGTACCCCACAAGCTAAGAGAGTGTGAAATCATGATACCTGTTACTAATCTCTTTTAATGCTTGTAGTATGAAAATTAGTTTTAATTTAGGCCTAAGTGGCATTTTACAGGTTCTCTGAAATGAATATGAAAAAATTTTTAAAGACAAAATTGAACCAAAGTGAATTTTCTCTGGCCTATCAGCTAAATATAAAATCAGCTTCATTGAATCATGTATTTATCCTTTGAGTATAGTAGTGAAACAATGAAGATCTAGTGAAGTTTTGTTATTTTAACTTTTAGTATAATTAAATGTTAAACTATATCGTAGCCTCTAATTTTTTTCGTTCTGCAGTAAAATACCGTAACTCTTTTTCACTAAAAAAACACATAAAGAACACATGTTCATTTCAAAATCGTTTTGACTTTAAACTTATTTCCGCCCAAATGTATTACTTTAGATTAGCTTAGATTTAAAATATTCTGGTTAATTGACTTTCCAGAATTATTCAGTCAATATTTACGTTCATTTTGGATGCAAAGTTTTAATCATATCCGTTTCCAGAAAAAACTGTATTTGAGTTGATCTCACGATTATTCAAATAAAGTGGTAAAATAAACTTCATCAGCAATTCCAGTGAAGCAATTAGTATGCATCATCACGCATTGGCACTGGTAAATCCACCGTGTCGTTTTTAGCTGTGAAAACACATATCCAATTAACTGTCAAAAACGTCTGTTGTCAGTAACATTGGTAATTGAAATTCCATTTTATGTAATTCCATCAAGCAGCAAACTGACCGACAGCTCAATAGCATTTCGAACCTCAAGAGAACCGATTGTTCCCATTTGACTATCAAATGAACTACCATTGTCACGGTTCACCGACACACATTGCCAATGGCGCTGTGTAGCGGGTACAACGGTTAACGCAAGATAACCGGATCAAACAACGTCGAGCGTGGCTGCTGCTTGGATGGGTGACTGCTGAGCGATCCTGTCCTTGCAAGCAGCCCTCCTGCCTGGCCGTTGGTGGTGATTCGGAATACACCATTAAGCTGTTGGTCCGTAAGTGTTAGAGATAGCTTCATAGCCCTAACTTCACCTGATAAAATAATACATCTGTACTTAACTCTTACTTTACTTTACACACAGTAATACCTACTGGAGCTTCTCCTCCCGCCTGGAGGACCTCAGGACAGCGTACAGAGCCACCAGGAGAGCAGGCACCCCCCAGCCGATAGGGTAGAGGAAGGGCATCACCTTGGTTTCCGTGACGAATGTCACCACCAGCAGAGTATGGAGGTACAGTCCCTCGCAGAACATCCAGAAGTACGTAGCGACCAGGAAATACTGCACTAGGATGTGCAGCAGCTGACACTCTATCTTTAACATCACAATGTTTAGTCAACTCGGTTTGTTTCATGCTTCAGAAACATCTTACAGTAGTTACAAAACTGTGCTTGTTATAAAGGGAATATTGTTTTACTTTTTTTCAATGCTACTTGATTATATATTCAAATACTATACAAGTAAATATGTGTCACCTTCGTTGCAAAACGAAAACAAGGATTTGACTTAATCTTACATTAAAAAATGTATCAATTTTATTTTATAAACAATATGTGTTTTGCTTCCAATAAAGCACTATAATACAAATCTGTGTAAATGTCTGTCAAACATTGTGTACTATTTTATAAGTAAATAAAAATAATTTGATATCAAATTTCATTTAGTTTTCGCTTACGTCACATCATATATTTGCATATAAAGTTCAAGGAAATTAAAGGAGTACGGGGATATTTGTTTCAAAAGCACTTAACCAATCGTTTCTTGGCTATACCCAAATAAATACATGCTAGATTTTACTTCTTTGGTAACATCAATAAAAAAAAACAAAAAAATTTTAATTAGAAAATAACTTATAATAAAGAACAGAACATATTAATTTGAAATTGAACATATATTCAAACATATAAAACTGAAAAATTAATTGTGTTAAAATCTTGTCATTAAAAAGTGTGACTATTACGTAGCTATATTTTTTCTTGATTTTTATAACCTAATGTATTAGAGATTTTGACCCGTCCTGAAAAAGAGGGTAGATTTCAATCCACGAAACGCAGTGTTTTATTTTTTTACATAAAATGATGGTAAATGTGCAAACTACTATTACTAAATTTTAATTTATGATCACAATGTTTATTGTTTCTTAATATACCAAAAATTTATTTAATTACAATGCCTTAATAATAATAGTATTGCATGTTTGCTTTTATTAATAATCACAAATAATTTCTGGTTTACGTCACATCAAATGAGATTATTCTTTAAGCATAGTTATAAAGCAAGTTAAGAACTCAAATATATAAACGAAACAAATTAAATGAAAATAACAAAAAATATGAATCTCGTAATCTAAAGGAACCTACTAAGTATCAACTTTCAGCTTGATAAAAGGTTTCTCGCTTTTTTACTTCATATATTAGAAGGCAGTTAATCTAAGTTCGAGGTCCGCAGTTACCGTTTGTATTTGGTAAATTGTGTCAACCAAACTCTGCTGCCTTTAAGCCAAACAAACAATACAGTTTCCGTTCATTAGCTCCGTAGCCTAATAATTTAGCCGTGAGGAGCCATTTTGATTTTATACTGTTGTAAAATGTTTATGGTTATTGTGCTGTTCATAGTCACGATCATGCCGGTACCTATTATGTCACTGTGTTTTATATTTAATAATAAAGAGGTAGTTTCATAATAACTTAATTCATTGTATGAGTGTTAGGAAAGTAATTAATTTGCCTAAATTCCGCTTTTACTTATCTGTCTGTATATTGCCCGTGTTTCAGTTTTCCTCTGAATATTGTAAGAATGAACTGAACTATGAAATTATAAATAAATTATTTATTGCATAAAACATAAGAAACAGTTATAGCAATCTTCAAAGTTATTTAGCTAACTGTTTCCATTAGCTCTAACAACAAAGTACTTTCAAACGTTGTATTAAAATGTTGTAAAATAATTTTTACTCAGGCAACGTCATGTTTGATAATGAGCATTACCCTCTATGGAATTTGGCTGAGTTTATTTCGAAGCCTAACTATCTGCAAAATATCTCAAGAAGAGTCTATTTTTAGATTATATTTTTATAATTTTGCATGAAACTTCTACATTGGAAGGAATGAGTTTTATGAAGGTTCATAAAATCTATGGGATTGGAATAAGCGTCATTGAAGTCTATCACTCTTTAAGCTGGAAGAATTACTATCTGTAGGCTGTAAAAATTTCTGTCCACCGATGTCTGTCTTTCTGGAGGACATCTCTCTTGAAATGTTCTTGCAACTTCAGATCAGCTTATTACGCGACACGTGGTGTGGCGTACTCTTACAGTACATTGTTCCTAGTAATGTAGCGATTGTCTGTCTGTCTGTCTGGAGGACATCTCTCTTGAAATGTTCTTGCAACTTCAGATCAGCTTATTACGCGACACGTGGTGTGGCGTACTCTTACAGTACATTGTTCCTAGTAATGTAGCGATTGTCTGTCTGTCTGTCTAGAGGACATCTCTCTTGAAATGTTCTTGCAACTTCAGATGAGCTTATTACGCGAAACGTGGTGTGGCGTACTCTTACAGTACATTGTTCCTAGTAATGTAGCGATTGTCTGTCTGTCTGTCTAGAGGACATCTCTCTTGAAATGTTCTTGCAACTTCAGATGAGCTTATTACGCGAAACGTGGTGTGGCGTACTCTTACAGTACATTGTTCCTAGTAATGTAGCGATTGTCTGTCTGTCTGTCTGGAGGACATCTCTCTTGAAATGTTCTTGCAACTTCAGATCAGCTTATTACGCGACACGTGGTGTGGCGTACTCTTACAGTACATTGTTCCTAGTAATGTAGCGATTGTCTGTCTGTCTGTCTAGAGGACATCTCTCTTGAAATGTTCTTGCAACTTCAGATCAGCTTATTACGCGACACGTGGTGTGGCGTACTCTTACAGTACATTGTTCCTAGTAATGTAGCGATTGTCTGTCTGTCTGTCTAGAGGACATCTCTCTTGAAATGTTCTTGCAACTTCAGATCAGCTTATTACGCGACACGTGGTGTGGCGTACTCTTACAGTACATTGTTCCTAGTAATGTAGCGATTGTCTGTCTGTCTGTCTGGAGGACATCTCTCTTGAAATGTTCTTGCAACTTCAGATGAGCTTATTACGCGACACGTGGTGTGGCGTACTCTTACAGTACATTGTTCCTAGTAATGTAGCGATTGTCTGTCTGTCTGTCTGGAGGACATCTCTCTTGAAATGTTCTTGCAACTTCAGATGAGCTTATTACGCGAAACGTGGTGTGGCGTACTCTTACAGTACATTGTTCCTAGTAATGTAGCGATTGTCTGTCTGTCTGTCTAGAGGACATCTCTCTTGAAATGTTCTTGCAACTTCAGATCAGCTTATTACGCGACACGTGGTGTGGCGTACTCTTACAGTACATTGTTCCTAGTAATGTAGCGATTGTCTGTCTGTCTGTCTAGAGGACATCTCTCTTGAAATGTTCTTGCAACTTCAGATCAGCTTATTACGCGACACGTGGTGTGGCGTACTCTTACAGTACATTGTTCCTAGTAATGTAGCGATTGTCTGTCTGTCTGTCTAGAGGACATCTCTCTTGAAATGTTCTTGCAACTTCAGATCAGCTTATTACGCGACACGTGGTGTGGCGTACTCTTACAGTACATTGTTCCTAGTAATGTAGCGATTGTCATGGTTATACCCAAATAAATACATGCTAGATTTTACTTCGTTGGTAACATGAATAAAAAAAAAGAAAACAAAATTTAAATATTAGAAAATAACTTATAATAAAGAACAGAACATATTAATTTGAAATTGAACATATATTCATACATGTATAAAACGTATTAAACATTTTAATTTGTTTAATTAAAGCGGTGACCTGTGCAATATTAAACATTTCTTTTATGTGTACACAATAAAGTGTAAAAGTTTTTTATTTGACTTAACCGTGACGTAGCTTTTACGTACAATTTTTGAGCTAATCCTAATATGAATCTGATCCATAAAACTTATATAGTTGTAGTGATATGAAATTCTATATAATAATGATGAACTTAAGACCCCCTTTAAAAACTTACAAAAATTTACCTCCTTTAAAAACTACCTTATTCAACTGTTAATTATTCTGCCATCATAATATATCACGTAGTTGTTGACTTTGACACTTAGTAAAGTTATTAACTGTTAGCAACAGAACGATTTAAATAGTTTATATTGAAACTTCACGTTAAGTAAAATTAAAATGAAGGTTATACAAATATAGCTTTCTATATTAAAATGACCTACATTTGTATGATTCTGTAAGACATTTCCATTTTCTTAAAATTTAAGAAAACAGAACACGTGTAATATTATGGACAGAAAACAGAGTTGGAATAAAAGAGTTGAGTTTAATTTAAATATTTATTACAGACAAGAATGATATATCACTGCTATTATATTGGCTTAACGGAATGTATTAAAATCAATCATAGAAAAGGCTTACTTTAGTGCTAAAACAGGTACAGCTGTAGGCTGTGTTATAAAAACTCAGGTAATTAAAATTATCTCAGGTAATTATATTTACTGCCGTGTTATCAAAAACTTTTTATCTACTCGAAATTTTCAAGAATTTGAAGTCAGAGTTAGTACAGTAGCTAATATGATGCTTCTGACATTTAACGTAGTATGTGAATTTACGTGGTTACTAATTAAAAAAAAATCAATGTTAAGAACATAACTTACTCCCTTAATTTCAAAAAGGTCAAGAGTGTCAGCAATCTACTGGAATGAGATATACAGTGTGTTCCAATTTTTATGCACACTTCAGGGATCGTGGACACTATAACTTATAAGAGATACAGCAAATATTAAATAGACAAAGTCACGTGTAATAACAAGACAAACAAATTAATGTACCGTAGTTAAGTGGATTATTGGTTGCTTCATTCACTCGCTGCGCTCAGAAAACTGATTTTGATAAAAAAAACCAAACTATCTCAGGTCTTTTATGAGTACGCATATTGAAAAAAAGTGTTTATATATTATAATTAAAAAAACTTTAAGATCAGCAAGTTGGAGGTGTATGGTTTGAGTCAATTTTTAAATAAACCATAGGATAAAATTAAGAAAAACATAGTTTTGTAAACTTTGGGAGTATTTTACGCTCTTTTGACTTAAAATAAATACAATTCAAACATAACGTAGCTATGGTGGGAAGGGTTGACACAAAGTGAACTGGAACTTTACTCATCGTTCACATTTTTAGACATGATGAGCTAAATTCCAAGCACATATGTTGGTGTATACACGTAAAGTAGGTTAGTGTTTAGTACTAGAATAATAATATATTTTTATTGTAAATTACTCTTATTATTTCCAAGCAATACCTATTTAAATTCGTTAAAATAGTATCACTTATGTATTTTAATCACTGATGTATTTTATTGAAACAATAAATCACGTTGATAAAATAATACCAACAAAAATTATACTAGTAGTTTTAGTATTACTAAGTTAATATTTATAAGCGCCATTAAATATTTATGAACCTATGTGGATGAAACAGACCGTCTGTGAGTCTATCTATTTGTGCAATATCAAAAAATCCAATAAAGAAAGAATGTCGAATTTAGTACGGGTGTATGACTTGCCATAAAACTACGTTATGTCCTTTATACAACCTTGACATACTTCAGTAGATGGACTGGAAATAATCCTTCAGTACATTCAGTAAGCATATCTCAAAATTTAAATAACACATACATTCAAGAAATAAATATTAAAAACTTGTGTGAAAATGGGGCTAGAAATGCAACAGCAAATTTCGTACCAATTTCATTAATAATGTTATGTGGACTTCACTTTCTTTACTACTTAAGTTAGTTTCAACCATCGAAAAAAGAACCTATTAGAAACACTGAAACTTCCTGAAGAGGAGTTCATGCTAGTTCATACCTAAAAGCTAACTAACTCTATGTTAAACGTCATTGAACTATTTTACACAGTTACAACTATCTATTACTAGCACTACCATACTGTACAAGAAACTGACCCTGTTCTCCATAAGGACGGGCAGATTGTCAACGACCGCCTCGTACCAGATGAGCCACAAGCAGTTGTTGAGTGCCAAGGAGATGAAGAGGTTCTTGTGGATCTGGATCCTAGTGCACGTCAGAGACCTGGTAAATATCATATAATGAGAACCTAGATTTAAAACAAACGTCAAATTGACCCTCTTTTGCCTAATCATGTAGCTTTTACAAATTTATATTTTTTCCCATATAATTCTCGCAAATTTAGTAAACCCTGGAATGTTCTAGAGTTTTATGTAATAGGACATTATATTGTATTGTATATCGTTGGTTCAGCTGTAGCGAAGCCTATCACTGGAAGGGTTGGAAAACTTACATTTCTGTCTGCCCGCAAAGATTTAAAAAATGAACTGACTTTATTTTTTGCATGAAACTTCATTTATAAATAGACAAGAATAAGTTCTATGATGGAGCATGTTCACACATGGACTTTCGCTAAGTATCATTGAAGTCTATCACTCGGAAGGCTGAAAAGCATTCTTTTTACTGATTCGAGTCTAAAAATTACTTTTCTGTGTAGTTTCTTGATTGCCTATCTAAACACAGTATATTTTGAAATTGGAATGTGTCACATGATATAATTCAAGGTGAAGCCTTTTAATGCCCACAATGTGGTAGTGGTGTACTTTTATTTGTAGATTAGTAATAATGTAGATTAATACTACCACCTTTGTCAAATGGTAAAATTATGTCTAATCTTTCTAATTAAAAGCATCGTGCCCTCTCTCCCTGATAAGTTTTAAACTACCTGTAATCTCTATACATGCTGATTTCATTTATTAGTAATGACAGTGTTGAGCACAACTATTCGTATGTAATAAAATAATCTACTTACATTTTAAATTAGGATGTTTTAATTGCATTACATCCTACGCTATGAAATTTTGGAATTAATCGGGGGTGTCATTACTTCCACTCTTTTTTAATTCAAAGGGTTTTCAGATCAAAATAACGTAATCAACAGAAAAGCTAACTCACAAACTTAAACGAAAATCGAATCACTTACTTGACTTAAATTGATACTGTAATTGAGAGGATAAGGGCTGCTGCAACACCGTGTTGCACTATTTTCAAAATTCTGAGACTTCTGAATGAGAAATCATCAAAAACATTGGCAACATTTACATTTCCAGTTTCAGTAACCAATTTCCCATTGCTCGTTATTTTTTATGTTATATGCCCTATTTTACAGGTTAAGAAGCACCAATCAAGGACAAATACAAGAGCGTGTTCGTTAGAAATTAAGCTAAAAACACTCTTTTTATACATAGTATTACAAAATATAAATTTTACAAAGAAAAACAAAGCAGAAATAGAAACTTGAATTATTTTAAAACATTATTTTAATGTAACCCCACAAAAGATAAAATTTTGAACCAGTGAATTGTTTTAGAAAAGCAAGATATATACTTTTTATTTCAATTTAAGGATGAGTATTTTTGACAACGTAATATTACCTTTGTTAATTCAAAGGGTTTTCAGATCAAAAGAATGTTCTCAACAGAAAGGCTAACTCAGAAACTAAAACGAAAGTGGAATCACTTACTTGAAGTAAAAGAATATTATAATTGAGATGATAAGGGCTGCCAGTGACACCGTGTAGCCAGTCTTGTAAATGAAGTTAACTTGAGTCCTTAACTGAAACAGACAGACAGATCCAGACAACTTAACTTTGCTGACTACCTCCTTGTTTGAAAAAGTTCTAATGTTCAAGGTATTTCACTTTCACACTGAAATTACTTCTCTAGCTTTGTACTTTCATGAAGGTAATTTTTACCTCCAGGACTTTTAGAGAGTTACGCTAAAAATTTATATTAATTGCATTTTTTTATGTAAATGTAATTACATTATTTTAACTGTAACAGAAATTTGAAACCCACATAGATTTTTTAATGTACTACTTCTTATAATTTGAACATACTTATCGTGTGTTTTATTATTCCTCTGATTTAATCTGTAATAATCATGGCCGTTCTATTTTTTTCACTATTTCATGTTGCTAGAGAGCCAGAACATTTTCAACAGATCATTGATATTAAATCGTGTAAAATTTGAAAAAAGACACCTTCAAGAGCAAAGTTTTTATAAGTATGCGCTGCATTATATTAAAACAAGGATATGTGAAGCAAAGTTTTACAAGTAATAATGGTAAACTTTTTGCAAACTTTTACACAATCTTCATAGGAAAAATATTTTCACAATACTACTAAAAACGATAGTTTGCGTAGAATCAAACAAATCTGTATAAATCAGAAACTTTTTGATGCAGTAGATGAAAGATATCAGAGAAGAATATGAAATGAACCTCCGCAGATGGGAATTGTCTTTCATTAGCCGCTTCCGCAGTGGAATTGGGCGATGCTTCTACTGGAAATTGAAATGGTAAAAGGCCGAAGATAGTCCTGCGATTGTGTAACGGCCAGGTAGAATATAATTCACATCGAGAATGAGTGTCCTTAGCGATCCTTTTCTGGAAAAATATATTTTTCCTTCATGTTTTATGTTGCTATTTTGAAACTAAGCTTACACAAAACACACACGCAAACAAAAATTGCATAACATTCGAATATTTCTTCAAGAACGAGCATTAGAAAAAAACTTGTAATTATAAGGTTGTACATTATCAATATCCCTATGTTATGAATTTTTCTTATGGTGTTTAATGGAGCCAGTTTTGTTTTTTTGGAAATCCCATCAATCGCCACTAATCCATGCTATACATAAAATGTAATATGATTTGTCTGATTTATTTAGCAACCTTAACTGTTTCTAAAAAAATAACAAAGTGAAACACAGTCATGTTGCTTTTTATATTTTCAGTCAAAAAGTTGTAAAACCAGCAGTTTTTAATGTAATTTTTAAGATTTAGTAACTTATATCACTTAATATTACATGATTCTTGCCGCATAGGTTTATGGCGTCACATATATTTTTCATGAAAACTCATATTATTTTATAAATTCGTATTTTACAGAAAATTTTACAGTACTTTCATACTAATCACTTTATTAGTTTGATTATTTGGATTCCAAAACTTTAATACCTGTCAATAATGATTTAATAAAAAAGTTTCAGAAGAAACTTTTCTGTCATTAAGTACATTATATATCCGTTACGAAAAATGGGTTCTTTTTTAACAGAAATAACTCTAAAACCGCCATCAGAAAGTAAACCACGAAAAATGCGAATGAATACAGTGCTTTAAACAGTAAAACTTTGATTTCTAAAGTTTGTTACTTAAAGGACTACTTCAATGTTACGGGCCTTTTCGCCTAATCCTTGCACATTTATCAGATATGAAGATTTTAAAATTTGCCAAAGCATTGCACTTCCAATCTTCAACCTGAATAAATGTACAGCTACCCCTAATGGACACACATAGTGAGTCCACAACAACAACAACACCATTCCTACTGACCTGTAAGTCCTCCATGTCAACACAAGTTGTGTAGTTGGACCAGGTCTTGTTGCTCTCCGGATGCTTGAACCATGATCCATCTTCTAGACACACTCTCAGTCCGTACCCTGGCAGGCAATCGTAAAAAATATTTCCTTTATACCTAAGTATTCTGGATAGTATATTAGAGAAAACGTAGGTTTCTCAAATATATTGTACATTTCTTTGTTTTTTATACAATCTATAGTCTTACCACGCATTCGTTTTAATTTAGCTACTAAAAGACGATATTTTAGAATGCTTTCATAATATTTGTATCATAATAGATTTTCATGTGTGGTTCAACATAGTAACGTATTTCTTGCATAGTACTTTAGCTGTCTGTTTCCTTATTTTGGTAAATGTTTGAAATTTGTAACTGTATATCAGCTATTAACCAATAAATTCGAATTGAATCCCAAATTTGGTAAGATGTGTGCCTACAACATTTACACGTACTTTTACATATATCTCTTACAAGTCTAATTCTCTACTTTGCTTGGCTTGTCCAAGGTGGTATTTTCTTCAAACATCTATAGCAAAGTTGTATAATTATAAACTTGATGCATATTATTTTTAACTCTTCTTTAATAAAAGTCAAAAAAGTTTCAAAAGCTTGTACACACAAACAGCAGAAATCTATACCACTATTAACCTCCTGAGTCCTGGGTGAATTTGATAGCTAAGACCGAAGTGCCTTGTACAAAGTACATGTATGCATTAGCCTTGAGACCTGAACAGTTTTGTCCTCCTATAGTGGCCAAGACCGGAGTGCCTTGTACAAGTCACGAAAACAAAAAATAACCTTGTCACTCTAATAGTTCATTTACTCAACACAAGATAGCAGCACTGGATGGACTGTGTTTCAAACTACCCTAATAGTTTGCTAAAGTTGAGATAAGATGGCACTACTTGTTTCTTGTCCATGCACTCTCAAAGATGGACACCCCTCCAGAAAAAACTGCTCGTGTTACACGCTCAGGTAAGACAGTATTCATAATTATTTAATTGAATTTCTTCACAAATTACATGTTTAAGGACCAATCTATCTATTAAAGTTATTATAATGGTGTTAAGCTTTATGTTTGACATGGCTAGAGTGAGGCATTCTTAGAGTACCTTGACTGAGGCACTTAGGTCTACAAACTAAAATCACCATTTTCTTCAGTGGCTTGACCAAGCCACTTGGGTCTTACTTACTCCTGTCAATAACTACAAACTGTTGCATACTTAAAGCAAGAAATTTGATATTTTGATTTATTTTTAGATAAATAAAATAAAAATTTGACCTTAAATTTAAGAAAATAATCAGGTACAAATATTTATCTATCTTAATTACAGCACAAATTTTATATTTTGCTCTTTTTTTCAGTGAAGAGAAAGAGGTTTGAAGACTTCAACCTAGATGATTCTGATATAGATGACTATCTAAGAGACGATGATGGGGAAGAATCACTGTTAAATCCAGAGTCCGACTACTACAATTTTTGATGATCTGTTTGGCGATGACTCAGACGTAGATCCGCCCTACGTACCATCCGAAGGAAGTGATGATGACGACGACGACGAGCATGAGCTGGTAGCTGTTCCCTCAACCTCAACAACAAGGGAAGTTGGTAGGTATATTTTTTACACTTAATGGTCTGAATAAGTTTAGTAAAACCCAGTGTTCTTTAAATTAGACTGACTGTACAAATTATTAATGAAAACTGTCAAACAAGAAATAAAGGGCAGATATTTTATTGATGATTCATAGCTTATTTTTACTTCATAAAAAGATTGAAAATTAAATTAGAATCAAAATATATTTAAAAACTCCTAAAATGTTTTTATTGGGTGATTAAATATGCTAAATGTGATTTTTTTTTAGGCAAAGAAGAAATCTAAAACCGACTCACGTAAGAAGATACTGCCAAAGAAACAGAAGAAAGATGTTCAGCCAGGTTTACCTTGGACAATACAAGTGTTCGCTCCTGAAAACATCCACGCTTGTCCAGCCTGCGTACTTACCCATAAGATTCTACAGATTGGGATGCAGAGAAGTATGTACAGCAATACTATGATGATGAAATACTGTCCATCATTGTTGAGGAAAAGTAACCAAAACTACCTATTAAAAACAGGCAAAGAATTGAAATTGAAACTTTCAGAGCTTAAAGTATGGTTAGCGGATTAATTTTGTGATGTCAGCTCTCCAGTTGCCTAAGATTAGAATGTATTGGGAAAAAATATGGAGAGTGCCTCTAGTTGCTGATGCCATGGACCAGAGATAGATTTTTTTTAATTCGATGCTCATTAAAAGTGGTTTTTGATAATGATATTTCTGAGGAACAAAAAAAAGGTGACAGGTTTTGGAAGGTGAGACCTTTCCTTGATAGAATTCTTGAAGGATGTATGAAACAAAAAAGGGAACGAGAAGTTTGTGTTAATGAAATGATGGTACCTTTTACAGGTTTTTTGCCTTTCAAAGCAATACGTACCGAACAAGCCTACCCCTGTTGGTCTAAAAGTATATGTTTTAGCAAATCCTAATGGAATTGTATGTGACTTTACAGTATATGCAGGGCCTAAGACATATACCACTGATGAATCATTGAACGAATTTTTGCAGTGTGAAAATGCAGTGCTACACCTGACTAGATCACTCGTTCCAGGACATGTGGTGTACATTGATAGATTTTTCTACTACAGTCAGACTGGCTGATGAACTTTACAAACGTGGGCATTAGGTGCTCAGGAACAATACGAAAAGACAGGATTCCCCCAACCACAGATCTCCCTGATGATAATTCTTTTTAAGAAGAACAATTCTAGAGGTGAAAAGCGTAGTGACTGTGAGACAAAGACGGAATCATGGCTATAACTAAATGGTTGGATAACAATACTGTAACAATGCTGTCCACTGAAGAGGCCAAAGATCCAATTTTTGAAGTACGGAGATGGTCGAAAAGCCAAAAGCAGTTTATAAATATTGATCAGCCCAAGGCTATACATTCATACAATCGGAATATGGGAGGAGTCGATCTAGCTGACCGTGTGATGGCATACTGCCCCTCTCGAGCTAGGACCAAAAAGTGGACAGTTCGATGTATTTTTACATTTTTTTGATTTATCACTGTCTAATGCTTGGCTTTCAAATGCGTCAAACGAAACAGATGCTCAATACTCCTACTAGGTTAATTCCACAGTACCGAACTTTTAAACTTGAATTCGGACAGACACTGATTGAAAAATAACGATGGTACTTGTACTAAGGCTGGAGTTCAAAATCGAAAACCATGGAGGGAATGGAGAAAGCAATCCCTTAACTTTCTGTCATTTTAAGCTGATCGTAGAACCGTTGAAGATCCATCTCTTCGGCGTCGAACTCAAGGAGCTGATCATCTCCCAGAGGTGGCAAGTGTACAGAAACGATGTGTGCTCAGAAAAAACTGCAAAATGAAGTCACGTGTGTACTGTATTAAGTGCAATGTTTTTCTTATGTCTCATTGAAGGTAGAAATTGTTTTAGAAAATATCATTCTGCTTAGTAATTTTAGAACTAAGAATTCAAAAACTATTGTGTCTGCTCTATTATTAATACTGTATTCTTACATCTTAACGTATCTAATTTATATAAATAAAAGAAAGTGTTCTTTTGTGGAGTCTTATAATTATTGACATTTACCTGAGTAGAGACCGAAGTGCCTTGTACAAGGACATCTAGAAACGGGTTAAAAACAGGTGTGTCAATATTTTTAAAACTATTTTTTTGGGTTAACCATTGGGTATTTAGAACACTCATTACAAGTTCAAAAATTCTAAATTAGCACTTTTTTTCTCAGGACTCAAGGGTGGTCAACATGATGTGCCTTGTACAAGGCATTTAGGTCTTACCTCCAACTTGTGACAAATATTCTCAGGACTCAATGAGTACAAAAATAGTACCTCGGACAAGGTACTTAGGACTCAGGAGGATAATATAATTTCAACTAAAAAAACTCTTTTCAAACTGGTCTGATTTAATTTGAAGTATAGCAGCTTTGTTTGCAATAGTGATAATTAAAACATTTCATGTTTACACCTTCATATCTTAAACTTCATATATTTGTATTATATATGAAGAAAGTTTAATCCATTCCTTCTAAGTCTACCTAGACCGAAAACAAGAATAAATTTGTGACTTGTGTTTCATTCAATATTTACACAATCAATTAAATCTAACGATTTTTCACCTTTTCTTCAAATTATGTTTAGATCTGAATCCGTTTCAAGACACATTTCAAAGCTCTGAAGTGTTAAAATAAACATTAATACATAAGTTGTATAACTCACTTTTAGGGTCGAAGCCCAAGATGAAAAAAAGGACATGGGAAATATGCAACATCTCCGGCTGAAGTGGCGTTTATTATGCAGGTCCAGCCGTCGAACTCCCTGGGGCACATCACTTCTGTGACAGATATTAGTGTGAATTTTTACACTGCTCGCCAGACACAATAAAAGTTATGGAACGAACGCAAAAAGTAAGTAAAATTGCTTTTCAGAACACTTGTCCTCTGTTACTGGCATTCCACCGCCAACAACAGATAACTCCTTTTCCCTAATAACAGACATATTACAACAGAGTTTACTTTATTTTTCATACACAAAAATTTCTAATTAAAATTTCTTTATTGCCTTATCTCTTATACAATACATAATGTGTAACAATCGTCATAATGTTTGTTTCAGATTATAACAAACTCAGAACATTGAGGCACCAGTCAAACATCTCTTATAACTTACTCATTAGCGCCAATATTCCATCAACCGAGTGGTATGTGATAAACTCGTCAGCACTTTAAAATTCTTGGGATAAAAGTGTTCAAACAACTTATTTACGTGTTGAGCGTTTGGGCATACCTAATCAAATTTTGCAATGAATTCATCGTTTGCATTGTACCTCTCCAGTCATAACAGCAAAAACAATGTCATTTATTCATTTATTAAACACATTTTAATTTCTATAATGCATTCCTGATTTATGTGTTCTATTTCCTTGATGAAATCGTCTAATTATGAGCTATTTAATTGGATCACTGTACTCTATTTCTGTTTGCTTATTATACAAACAAAATATAAATAAATTATTTCTCTAAAATAAAATAAAACAACTTTTTATTTAGGGCCTTTGCTTTCGTGGAATAATCATAAAAATAATTTTTATTATTTTTTTTTTCGGCAACCTCTTTTATAATTATCTCTCTATTTTTATTTAAAAAACACGTTGGCAGTTAATAGAAAGTGTTTAGCGTCCTATATTTGAATAAATTCTTTCAAGCTCCACGAGATGTCCTATGTTATATCTAAAACAGTTCCATAATCGAGTCAGATTATTTTAAGCGCTTAAATGTTTCTACTCGAACATCCGCGAGCAGTTTCTCACCTGACGTGTTGTCAACTCTGGAGGGAAGACGATCACACTCATACCGACGCAATCCAATCACCTGATCCAGAGTATGGCCTTCCCCCCCCCCCCACCCCCCCCCCCCCCCACCCCCCCCCCCCCCCACCCCCCCCCCCCCCCACCCCCCCCCCCCCCCACCCCCCCCCCCCCCCACCCCCCAAAATTTAAATAAGGCTATTGCCATTTATACAATTTAATCTAAATAAAAGTCGTATTGACAGGATTATTTTAGGTCTTCCGATCATATGTTAGTGTTGCTTATTTCTACAAACCGGCATATGTAGACAGAATACTGCGCCATAAGTAAAAGTAGAAGCGCTCTGAGTGTGTGTAATGGTATGCAATATTCACCCCCGCAAGGTGAGAGATCTGGGTTCCGATCTAATAATATATATAAGTATATAATAATATTATATATATATATAGTATATATTATATATACATATGAAAAACACTACTTAGTTGAACAGTGCTCCTAAAATTTCGGATTTTTCTGAGTTAGGGATAAAAAATATAGTACACATATAATAAAAGACCAAACTCGTCTGCAATCTCTTTTAAAATAAAACGTAATCAAATAAAAATATAAACTATAAAAGTCATTTTCTTGTTTAACAATATTTTTATATCTTTTCAAGACACTTATTCTGAGAATTGAAAATTGCGGAAATATCTAAGACAGAGTATAAACTAAAATACTTTTCCTTTCATGGTTATATGTGCGACATGTAATATTTATTTTAACAGAGTATAACAAGTCTCAACAAAACAGAAATACTAAGATTTTTATCTTTCTTTGCCTTTCTTAATTTTCAATTTTATATTAACGTTTTCCATTGTGGATATCCATCTCATAATTTTTTGAGGTACAAAACAGTATTGCATATACACGTGTATAATACTTATCTTAGTCAACTTATAAATGATAAGGAAAAACTATTAAATTTCCCTACAGAATTAACAAGTATTGTCGATGTACGGTATGTTAAAATCAAATTTTAGTATTATATTAAATTATATTACACAAAAATTCCACATTCATGACAATGTAGTGATTACAAAATCGTGCGAAATGTGCTACACCAAATAGTTTTTGAATTGTAGTCTGCACTACAAATTTAACCACAGATTTCGAGTCATAATACTTTTCAAGTGGAAGGTAAAGTAAAACAATGAATGAATAAACCTTAAACAAAATAGGCAGCTAATGTAATTAATTTTACACTTCAAGAGTAAAAAAAGTAGCTCGATTACTAAATGGAAGGTAATCCGATAGTCACATTACAAAGCGACCAGAAGTTGAGCGGTTGGTTCACTTTTAGAATAAGGCCGTTTGAACATTGGTGTACCGCGAACGTTTGTTGCATCTAAAATGCAAAGAACCTCCTACGTTTAGGTATACATATAACATTGAAACCATCCCCCCCCCCTTCCCGATTAACTCTTTCGAACATATGATTGCCCTTTCCAACATTCATTTAAATAAGCCAACCGATAACATCATATGTAAACATTTTTGTTCTGTATGTGCTAGCCTTCAATAAGTGGCTAAGGAAGGCTTTGTAATTTTTCCCATAATTTGAAAACTGGTGAAAATTGTATGATTTTTTAGGATGGATAATAAATATATCAATATTATATCAATTATTTTGTAATTTGATTAGGTTTGTAGATTTTTATTAATAGTGCACGTATTACTAGTAACGATAATAAGATTATGTTATTATTTAGAAAATTGTAAAAACAAATATATTTTCGAGGCAAGTACATTTTCGCTCTACTGCCTGTTTTCTATCCTCAATTTCTAACTAGTTTAAAAGTAATTAATACACGTGTAATGTGTCAATAAGTTTTTGAGACTTAAAGTTAATGGAGAGTAAATCTCATATTATAAAAATTAATTAAGAAAATAGAAATTTACGATGTTCAAGAAACCTACATGTCTTTACACCTCATACACACATGGGCAGTTATATTTTTGTGACATTTTTTATGACTTTTTATCACAATCAAACAAAAGAAGACTGTGATTATTTTATGAAATTTAAGAGGTTGAAATATTAGAAAGGTAAGTATGAGGTGGACTCAATCAGACGATATTGTGGAGAGAACCTAAATTACAGAGAGCGTCGATGACGTCACGCCCTTAACGCTCCCGGCCTCCGTTCACTTCCTTGGCCGCAATAACGTCAACGTTGAGACCAATATAAAGTAAAGATTAATATTACTTACTTTAACATCCCTCTAGAGGTATTGAGTTGATTTAATTTAATTATTAAAAGGTGACTAAATTCTTTAAATTGATAATTATTATTCAACAATGTATTTGAACAATTAGTATGGCCTATATCATTCTTTTCTCATTAATTTACTACTCTAAATGAGATCCATGTTTATATGAATATAATATAAAACCGATTATGGAATATGATAATCATGAGCGCTAATTTATTTCATATTGTTGAGTAGCAAGTGTGTCGTGAGAGTCAACGTCAAAAGACGTTTATATATTTAGCTAAGAAATGTTTCAACCTATTTCAATTACTAATACTTTTCAGTCTGTAAAAATTATTCCCTCTTGATTATTATCGATGAATCGTTGGGATCGTTCAACATTAAATGACACATGTTTATTCTGGGATTGTATTAATCACGAAGGTATCAAAATACACGAGGTTATTGAGGTTCTCAGCGATAAGCAACAATAGAAAATCTTCATAAATGGCAGCTCTCAATATGCGGTATATGTCATGTGACTTGTAAATCTGCTCCAAATAAATTATTTATTATTCTATTTTAAATAGTTTTCGGGTCATTAGGTTTGTGATAATATCCTCAAAAATAAAAGCTGTTGGTTTTAATATATTCAAAGTTGAATAATCCTTATGGCCGCAATTTTGAAAATACTAAATATAATTTAATGATATTCTTTTTATTAGCTAGCCTTGTTATCATAAACATGACAACCAAAATTGGTATAATTAAACTTATTATTTTTTAAGATATAATTGTTTTACAAAAAAAAAAACACATACAGACAGATGGATAACTAAGCAACAGAGACCATAAGGTGAAATATGTTAGTCTTGACCTCAGAAATAACGTGGTATACTTTTGTCCAGAGAGTTACGAGACACTCTGCTATAGCTTTTAGTATTGTTAAAAATAAAACAATATTAATACAATTTACTGCAATACGAGTTTTTTCGTTACTCTTATAACCTAAAAAGAATTAAGAGGGTGAGGCAAATAATATGATGCTTTAACCAAGACTTATTATCAGACCAAAATCATCCTAATTAAATAGAATAATTATAACCTGTCCAGTCTGCATGTAAATTTAGTGAAAATTCCAATCAAAATGTTGTATTCTACTATCTCAATGTAACTCGTGTTAGTAACTTCTATTTGACTGTTCTATCACTCAAAGATACTATGATTAACAACCAACAATCTATAATAATGAACAGCCGACTAGGCTTGACTAGTTAGTTTCTGCCAGACCATGTAATCTTTGCCAAAGTAAGTAATCTAATATTTGGCAATGGTATAGTTTGTAGGATACGTTCTTTCAAAATTAAATTCCTGAAATGTGTTAACCGTACCTGATTTCCTTTTAAAATATTGGATAGATCTTATTTAAAATTTTAAAACATTTTAGAAACGAAACTATCCTTATAAACATAAGTAACTTACAGTTTGCACATAAAACAGCTGTTTCGTAGGAGAAGTCGTTTGATCTCGTCTATCAAACATACATTTATTTCATTGAAGGAGGACCTCTTCTTATTGGAATACACTACAAACTTTGTATTGGAATAACTGTATTTTCTAATAATTAATGTTTCGACAAATAATTAATGTAATGTATTTTTGAAAAAATTCCAATTTGCAACAACTTTTTTCAACATTACGAAATATGTGATAACATCGTAGGTTCAAAAAGCAAATAATATCATAATTTCGTACAAAAGCCAGATTTACCATGCATAATTAATAGCTTGTTTATTAATTCTTACTTTAATTTAGAATTTTGTAATGTCAAATGTTTCTTATAAGCTGCTACCTATAAAACGTGAAGGATGTTGTAATTTTTCTGTTAGTTGGTTCGCCAATTAGAATAATAAATCGGAATCATTTATACAATACTATTTGAAATACATATCAAGGCAGAGTATTTAGAACAAAAATTCCATATGAATTGTAAAAATATATAATTGTAAACGATTGATATTTTTAGATCATCTTTTATCTCTGTTAAAGAATTTTGGTATTTTAAATTTATTTATTTGATCGTCGTTTCATTTGTAAAATTCAAAGTATTTAATGCTATATAAAGATTTGATTAAGCCACATGTGGTAATATGTCTTAAGTAACATATTATATGGTTGTAATCAGTTTATTTCCATATTCATTTGTTCTGCAACTTTTTCGTTGTCATCGGGGTTAACCATAACAGCTATGTTAAAATGTTTGCTAACGCTCAGCCCATTCTCATAAAGTGTTGAGCACAGTAACATATTAGGTGATGCCTTTATAGAAATGAAGCTTTATTCAAATTTCAAATATATACCCTATAGTTTGTTCTCGAGATATCGTTTGGACCTACATTCATAAATTAAATCTTTCAAGCACCTGCTTTGGTAACGCTTAGCCAAAAATAATTCCAATAGCCTATAATAAAATTTGCCAAGAAAATAAATTATAATTGAAAAAGCTCCAATGGTTGCAGTTGTATTTTAGAAGTACGGATTTCAACATTATTTACTCTGAGAGAAATTCAAAATCCTTTCCAATGAAAACGTGATCACATTTCACAGCTTAATGAGTCTTCGTCGCTTAGAGATATCACTTTCTAGAAGTACTTTCTTTGAAACATAACCTTTATACCTGCTTCATAAAAAAACAATATTTTAAAGTTATATCTAGGTGAAATACTTCGAATTGTACAAAGAAAACAGTGGTCAAAGAAATACATTTTAAATACATTTTTTTAATTATCCAAAGAAAGTCGATGACGAAGAAGTTTAAAAATTACATCAAAATTACAATTTACATCATTTCGACATCAGAGACACCTATAAATAGTTAAATTGGCAGTCTCGTTGTCTCATCAGGTGCACAACTGAGTGCTCTACACTGTGATAGACACGATCTCTAAGCACTAGGAACCAACGTACTCGTAGCTATGGTCGAAGGGTTGATCAATTGAATTTTGAGTTTAGCTTCAGTTCACCTTCAACTCAAATTGACCATTTTCACATTAATTACTAATGAAAATTATGTACATTAGGAAGCAACTCAAGTTGTGCTCACTGCTATCTTTAAAACAGAGCGGTAATTGCTCAACACAAAAACCACACCTTTAAGATCTTCACTGTTAGTAGACTGAGTGATTATCTTACACTTTCAATTTCATTCTACACCACAAGTAGTCACCACAGGTAATCGTGTTAGAATGCTGTACAATATAACTGCTTGTAGTTTATTAATCTCAGAGTCACCAATAGGAAATTTGCGTAATTTTAAGCACACTACCTGGTTTATTCAAATCGATAGAGGAAGTTTTTCCGTAAAACATAAAATCATCATTAGTAGAATTGGTTTTCGTGGAGGTCGAAAAAGGTCGAAAAAGAACTGTACAAAAATATTGTATAATGATGATGCCAAAAATAATATTTTTCTGCCTTAACAGGCTTAAAACCAAAAAAGATTTGAAGGCCAGGCCATAAATATATGTTTCTTAAGTTAAGAAAATTCATCATCAGTTAAGATATTGCGAGTTTCATTACAATCCGATACTGTTCACCTTAATTCATATTATTTTTAAAAAGATTTGTTTGTTCTAAAATTCTATAATCGTTGTATTTAATTCCGAGCACAGTAATTTAAAATACAATTAGTAAATTAGACTAATTTAGCAGGAGGTCCTAAACATCGTTTATTCAAATAGTACAAATACCGCACCTTATTGAAGTACAAGTAGACTGTTTCCATATCTGCTAAAAATTATATAAGCAATCGTATTAATAAAGTCATACTGTTCCAAGTCTCATTAATGTAACAAAATCCAAAAAATTCTTTCGTTAAATCAATAAAAGAACAATGCCATTTTTCTATTAATATATAAATACTTCTAAAGAGTAAACATTTTTTAAACACCTCCTATTCCAGTACATAGACATCTTTATTAATACTGAGAGTTAAAAAATAATCGTACGCCAACAAATCGCCCTGTATAACCCTAGGCCAAATTAATTTTCCGCTTTAAGATTATAAGACAGTAGTACAACCACATTACAATATTTCTTGTAACAGGCTTCGATGAGTTTTGTTTGAAAAATTTCAAGTCTATAGTTCAGTAATATGTTTAGACTGCGTATTGTCTAAATTTGATTCATGTTAAAATGTCATATAATTGTACTCACTATGCTTACACATTTATTTATGCAGTATTTTATCGTGGCCCTCATGGTTCTCACTTACAGCTATATAGCTTTTCGCTAAACGCTCAGTCAATTAAATCTACATAAATCATTAAACATATAAAACAGACTATTCAAAGTTTTTCATAGATAAGGGTAAATACATCTAGTTTTGTTTAAAGAGGAAACTTCTATACTGATATGAACTATAAGTATTTCTGTAGTTATATTTTTAATATTCAAATTTATTAATCAATTAACAGTTTCAATATATTAAAACTATGTTCAATTTTGTCTTTTTTTTTCAAAAATAATTCGTTTTAAGAGACTCTTCCACTGTTTAAATAATGGCTATAGGATTATTACTGCATCATAAGATGCAACAATTTATAGTGTACTAAGGTGATTTACATACGACCACAAAACATGGTGGCGCATTTGAGTTTTCAGACATAACGTAGCGACGGTGGGAAGAGTTGATTCAGTGTCTGTGACAACGTCAGATTTCAGACGAAAGGTGAACTGGAGCTGAACTCAACATTTACATCGTGCATTGGAGTTGTAGTTTACAGAGGGAACATTGCAAGTTTTCAAACGCTAAAGCCGAGGATATAACCGTGTATAAATGTTGAGATGGCCCGGCAAATCATGTAGAGGCCTAATTTTAGGGAAGTATCGTAACCTTAGACATGAAAATTATCTTCCAATTATCATCTACTCTTGGAATTATTATTCAGAACATTTAAAAAGAAGATAGCTATATAGACTCTGTATAGTATTGTGAAGTAGATTTGTATAAACCTTACTGAGTAGCATTAGACTATATTGTTTAGTTATTTTATAATTTATATGTTGCCTTTAACCTCAAATTAAATGGTTATCTATGTCTTCTATTCTCGTTTATGTTTTCTTCACCACAGGCATACTAACATTGTAATAAAATATTTTGCAGTGCATAGTAGTTTTTCTTAGAAGCGGACTAAAAGAGAAGTACATATTGCTCATTATTATAGGTTTGGAAAGTTTTCAAAAAGAAGATATGGTACAATAGACCCAATTGCAAAGAATAGTGACATTTATCTTACACAACAGCAGAGGAAATTTACACAAATAATTATTTCATAATAGCACCTTCATTGGCTAAGCGCACTTGAAAACCTAAATAAATACTTCCGTCTTCTGTTGATCTGTTCGTACGATAATTCAAAAATGAACTAACCTATAAACTTGAAATTTTGCTTCAAGCTTCATCTCTGCACATGCAAATTCGAAAAATTGATTATTATTAATTCTGCTTAGTTTCATTACACTTTCTCTTCATATATTAAACCACCCGGTACGTAAAACCTAATTATATTTATAAGAGAGGACTACACTATAACTCGTATCACGCAACAAGTCCAGCAGAGTTTGGATGCAAAAATTGATATTTCATTTTTTTGAGATGTTCTGTGGACAGACAATCAGGCAGAAACAACCCTGTGTACCTACAAATAAACTTATAATGTGGACTACCAAAAAACTCCTTAGAATATAACGAAAGTCTAAACCATCCATCCCACCAATATGAAATGTTAAGATTTCAATATAATGTACTGAAGCTGTTTACAAATTTGTTTATTCTATGATTTCTGATGATGTTTTTATCATAGTTCGCTACAGTTAAAGACACATAATAGCTGTATATTTAAACCCATTATGCCTTTTCGAGATTTTAAGTTTATATGCTATTGAGGTGTCATGTTATAAACTCATTTTATGTTTAATAAATTTCTATCCCTCCATACCCTAATATATAAAATTTCTTGGCTTTAGAAAACATTAAAAGTTATGAATAAATATGTCATGGATTTGACTACTGCTCGCCATGAGTATTACACTAGTATAAAAAGGGGAAAACTACAGTGTACAAGCAACATTGTTTTTAAGCAACTGCAACTTTCTATTATATTTTTCGTTAGTTAAAACTAATTACTTACCTCCGGCGGAGTCGTATTTTTTCTTTACATTGTTTGCTCTCTTTGCAGTTCCGTGATTACTAAAGAATCAGATATACTTTATAACAGGGCATTTTTTAATACCAAAAAAGTCCATAGGGCTTGAAAGAGCCATAATTTGAGACTATAAATAGTTACGAGGTTATAAAGCAGTAATGGATAATGGTGTATCAGCCACTTTAAGTACTCAGGATTTAATACTATTTTTGATGTAGGTTTCTGCCACCAATTAAATATAGTATTAAGAAATTGAAAACATTACTGGAAGTTACTAATTCCATTATTGTCAAACTTAATTATATTATACGAGTGTATTTTTAATATAAATTTTACATAACTGCATATTGCGAATGGTCTTTTGTCGCTGATATCTGTATAATCATAACTAGGTTATAAATTTAATTTTTACAACAGGAGTTCAAACTTATAGACAATAATACAAAAAGTTAAAGTACAAAAAAGCGGAACATTGTGAGCCACATTTTGCTTTGTACTCCTTGAAATAAAAACATCAATGTTCCCCTAATTATGATACAGATCTGTAACAATAACGGGAGGCTTTCCCAGTTTCAGTAAGAGAGTTCAACATCTGTTTACTCAAACTACAGGTAAGTACTTACAGATTGCGATGTACATATTTTGAATATCGGGTCAATATTAATAAATCATAGAAGGGCCACAATTGGTCTATAAAGTAGGTTGTATATACACTTTACTCATTTTAAGCCCTTTGAATTTTGATAAAATAGTCTACATGTAACAATATCACTTAAGTTTGATGTTATACACCTTCTACACCATCAACCTAGCTATGAAAGATTTATACAGAAGTTTTATTTCTAACATTTCTATGAACAACTGATACATGGTTCATAATGAAAATAAAGTGATTGCGACTTCAGATTAACTTTTGCACATATTTGTTTTACACTCTAATAATAAAGTATATAGAATATAACACACACACACACACACACACACACACACACACACACACACCACACACACACACACACACACACACACACACACACACACACACACACACACACACACACACACACACACACACACACACACACACACACACACACACACACACACACACACACACACCACACAAACACACACACACACACACACGCGCACACTCACACACACACCACACATCCACATATATATAATTTCAATAAACATTGAATCACAAAAAGTACTTGTGCTCCGCCTGGACTCGAACCCGGATCTCTCTAGCCGGGTGAATGTGCTACCATTACCATTATCAATATATATGTACCATACATACATTTATAAGAATGAGATATACGATATCTCATATATATGTGTGATATCCTTTTTAGTGTGGAGCCTTTTATATATAAATATACAAAAAATTACTTTATTGACTATTTTTTTAGAATTTGTAAGTTATATATATATATATATTTATAAAACTATGATTATGAAAACATTTATTTATTGTATATAAAAATAATACCATTAAATAAAATTGGTCAATATTTACATTACATTAAGCAAAAAATATTCATGCCAAAACCTCATACGGGAGTAATTAACATAGTAGCCATGATCGGTACTTGGCCTAAAAAACTACAAGTTTTACACGTAAGGGATTGACGCTCTCTGGCTTAATATCGCAAAGTCTCTTGTAGGAGTATTTAACATAGTCACTGTCATCAATAAGTGGCTTAAATTTACACCAAACCAACGTTTTTTTATCTGAATATTAATAACGCAGAGAGGTATTTCATTCACTGAGTACCCTTATACTGTGTAGATAATTAACTTTACATAACTGATCATGTGATTAGCACGAAGAACATTCATGATCCCAATTGAAGTAGTTTAGTGGACTATTTCTTATATATTATTTACAACTTTGTAAATATTCATGGACTATTTACTACAAAACCTTATACATCAACGGCTTGTCTGAATTATTTTAAAAAACTATACATTAGATTATTATTTTATACAGTTTTTATAAACATCTAGTATTCATTGACAATTTAGGTGAAAATCCTAATAATATTATTATAATGGAGTTCATAATAAATTTATTGCTATCATTATTTTCTCGTAGGTCAGAAATTAGCACCAGTATTAAAAGAATCAGTCAATTCATACAATGCCTTAACGTTTAAGTATTCGTTCACATTTTGGGAACATTTCAGTTATAAACTGTTTTATGTAATAATACATGTAGTATAAATAGAGCATTTTTTTTTCCATTTTTAAATATACTTAAATGATACTAAAATAACAGAAGTCGGGAAATATGTACTATGAGCAGCCAAATGTGTTAATTAAAATGTGTAAACAATTTAATTACAAATTAATAAAAACATTACGAAAACATTAAAATAACTTTAAAAGAGTTGGATCATGTAAAATTGAATAGTAAAATGTGATGTCTGTCAGATTAAAACCCAGTAGTTATTTTTCATAGTTCTTACATATTAAATTCGTATTATTTTACTGACATGTGTATTTTTTGCATCTTGCATTATTGAAATATATGATTTTGACTCAAATAACTGATAGATAATTTAAAAAATTTAACCTAATATACTGTAAATATAACAAAAGAGTGCCTAGTGTGTCCTCAAAAACAGTCAATTTATTCATGTTTAAAGACTGCATTTTTACATTTAGAAATGTATGTTTCCGATATGAAAAATACTACTGCATAGTAAAATACTAATTTTTTATGTTTTTGCACAATAATTTAAACAAACTCCACTGGTATTTGTTCACTGGTAATTCACAAACTCAATAAAAACCATTAATTACTATGCATTTAATTTTGTAGATATTGAATCCCATGAGTACGCCAAAATATATTTATTGCAGTAACGTAGGCAGCCTGAACAGTATAGGCCAAGGTTATAAATGATTCTTAAATGTACGAACAGGTGTCATAAATATTACATCAATCAGACAGCGAGAGTCTTACATGTTTCTGAAAGTGTTTTTACCGCGTATATCTTTGCAACAATACATTTGTCAACACGAACGTACCTTATACAGGATCTTTAAAGGATGTTCAGCAGTCGAAGCGTAGTTTCTGACACGTCATTGTCAGGCAAGACATGTCCCCAGGGCGGTTGACTTCCTTTTAGGTTCTAAGTATCCATTGGATTGAGATTGTTAGATTTTAGAGCGATTCAACGATTCCTAGATAATAAAATAAATAATGAAAAACATTGTGACGTTTACTTTTGTTTTCTTTTTTGCTGAAACGAAATAAAAAGAAAATTATATAAGTGTATACCTACTTTTACAGAATTGTCTTCATGTACTGATAACTTTAACTAATATCACTACCACAGAAGTCTATATTAAGCATCTTCATTTTCATTTTGGAGCTAAGTTATTGTCTAGGATAGGGAGGGTAAAAAAACACACCTCGCATTGACATGATGGAGAAATGTCTACATGAATAGATAGAATAAATTTGATACCAAGTCTTACCAAAGAGCATTAAATAATCAGGTTTATTAACT
This sequence comes from Homalodisca vitripennis, assembly GCF_021130785.1. Classification (NCBI taxonomy): domain Eukaryota; kingdom Metazoa; phylum Arthropoda; class Insecta; order Hemiptera; family Cicadellidae; genus Homalodisca; species Homalodisca vitripennis. The sequence continues at coordinate 22,321,959 of NC_060211.1, forward strand.
GTATTCGGGGAAAAATAAGAGTCTCCGAAAATCTTGTAAAATTAATGATGAAAACACCCAAATTTACACATTATATTAAAACCAATTCCGATTGGAAAAATTTTAACATTTAATTAGTCTACCACGGCGACGACATGGAAGTATCTTCCTGTTCATTTTATGGTTGTTATTTTCGTGGTTAGGGAAGGAAGAGACATCAATCGAATTGTTACCATAGAGAAATTTCTAGATGAATACGCTTCGTGATAACGGAAATATAGAAAAATTATTATTCACAGTTGTCTAGGTTGTATATGATTTGAAGGGTAGGTTAATATCCTTTTAAGTTAAGCCTTATCCTGTCCATTCTTTTGAGCTGCTGCCTGTGCGAGAATCTTATCAAACAAACGAAGAAGGACAGTCGATTAATTGAATATTCGACTTTAAATGAAAAATATATTATTCGTTTTCAAACAGGTTTTCAACTTTCAATATGTTTCATCCGAAATTCTAACATTTAGAACCGCTTAGCCATAAAAATTTCCAAAAACTTATTAAAAAAGCAATAAATTGTCTACATATTCACTGGATACTTCTAATTACCTACCATCCGTAGTATCCTAGACTTTTTTATAAATACGAATATCAAACATTATTAGAAAAATGGAGGTATTGGAACAATGACAAGACACCTATTAAGGTTTTATTGGAGACAAAGCTCAAGAGCTGAATCTAACTCAGTGATGCCTTTATATATATTACATATCACATATTACATATATATAAATATATTACACGACAGATCCCTTACTTTTTAACAATTCCAATTATTTTGTATTTGGCCGTATCTGTAACATATGCGTTTAAATAACTAAACTGACATATGTTTCGGAAGACCAAATACCTGTCAAAACGACTGTCAGACGGTTAGACATCCGGGCAGACAGCATAAATGCAAGTTTTCCAACCCCTCGAGTGATATGCTTCGCTAACGCTAATCCAATTAACACAATAAATTAATAACGGAAACTAATATATTTTAACTTATAAAAAAATATTATAAATAGACGATGCAAAATATCCTTTGCCTTATTCCGTACTTGGGGATTCTTAGACGTGAAGGCATTGAAATCTGTAAATTTACAAAAAGTGCGCTCCCTCCATATACATACATATAGGTTAACGTATCAATGTGTTTACTTTTTATATCATATATACGTATATGCAATGTAAATTAGTTGCTTGAATCCGAATTGGTGTAAAGTGTATAAATTGCTCTTTGTTGTTCTAAAGTTGGAATAATATTGTATATAATAATTTAAAAAATCGTGTTCTTATTTACAATCCGCCGTTGCCAATAATTTCTCCTGTCATAGATTAAAAATTAAATCATATTATTTACTTTTCACTAAACAATAGATTACTAACATGTCTAAGAAATGAATTACGAAATTTTATGGTGACAAAAGTCTGATTAAGAATTAACTTTAATATAGATTTGTTCATATATTTGGATTCAAATGATTCTGCTCTTAACGGTACGGCGTAATATTGGTTAACTTAGTTCCCAGGAATAAGAAAATAATAACATATATTAAAATGTTAAACATTATTCATTTAAATTGGGTGAATGCCCCAAGTTATTCCAAGTAATTGGTAAATGTTCTGGTTTTCATGTTACAAAGCAGCTTGAAATAATTACGAAATTTGAGGTTGTTACAACCTGAAGTAATGAGAAACTAATTCCATGTTAAAACTCGTAAATCTAAGTAAATGCGTTGGTTTTTAATTTGGATTCTCAACCTAAGTGGGTTGTTTTATTGTTTTCGCCAAGGGTACGAGAAATTAATGGTTTACGGTAGGCGAAACCGCCGAATTATATTTAAATTTAAAACCTTTTTCATATTATTACATTTAAACTATTACAATAATGACGCCATTATGTACTTTGAAGTGTGGTGTAATCAAGATTGACACTTGAGGAATCGTTTATCTTTACAGTGCTACAAACTCAAGTTATGAAAACGTGACTTCAAAGTTTGCCGTTTACAGTATCATCTAGAGTTCCCAGAGTAAAGTTGTTAGAAACTTTTATGAAAGTCCTTTATTGGAGTTGGGGTTTGGAAAACATATATGTAATGGCTTTCGCTTCATCACAATTTTCTATTTATTTAGAACTGTTGTCTCTTAGAGCATAAATGAAAAATGAACTTTTGTTTGAACTAACGTGTAAAGTTGTACTCAAAAATTATTAAATTGCTGAAAAAATCATTATAAAAACAACAACCCTGTTCTTTTTATGGCGTTGTTACAGCAATTCGAGACCAACCTGCTCTAAAAAATGAATAAGTATTGTTTGTTTAATGAATATTTAGTGTTTTGAGGATAGAACTAAGATTTAGTAATTACTGAAAAGATTTTGTCTCATAACTTTATTATATTAATAATAATAAATAAATCTATATATATATATATATAATATATATATATATATATATATATATATATATATATATATATATATAAGTAGATATGAATATGCCGATTCTAGACCACTTTTGGGACAGACAGAAAATCAAGGGAAAATACTGTTTAAAGGACAATAAACGAATCTGTAAAATCAAACAGTAAGGGGTTCTAGCTCACTTTTGGGACAGACAGAAAATCAAGGGAAAAATACCGTTTCAAAGGACAATAAACGAATCTGCAAAATCAAACAGCAAGGCGGTTCTGGACCACTTTTGGGACAGCCCAAAAATCAATACAAATACTGTTCAATACACAATAAACGAATCTGTAAAAACAAGATAATAATATGGCGGTTCTGGACCACTTTTGGGACAGCCCAAAAATCAATACAAATACTGTTCAATACACCATAAATATGTAAAAACAAGATAATAATATGGCGGTTTCTGGACCACTTTTGGGACAGCCCAAAAATCAATACAAATACTGTTTCAATACACCATAAATATGTAAAAACAATTCACAATACAATTTACTTAAATAAACTATGGTAAACTGTATTCAAGCAATTTTTCATGACAGTATGACAACATAAATTGTGGAATTTATAATACTCGAATGTTGAATTTAGAATATGTTGGCATTACCGTTGAGCGAGAAATGTTGGTAGCACTGCGCGGCACACAGGAGAACAGCCTTTCCCGTCCAGACCTCACACTAGTCAGTCATATTTAAATTTTACTCTATACTTTTGATCCAGGAATGTTAAAAAGTTCACTGTTTACTGGTTTAATATCGCATTCTCTTCATCTTCAGCTCTATTTGGAACAAGACTTAGTGAAATTAATCCGTAGTGACAAGTTCAGTGCTTTATATTCTACAAATTTTAATGAACAGATATTTCTTAAATAAAAAACTTTTCTACTAAATAGTCACCAAACAACATGAACTCACCAAAGTCTCTACAATTTCTAGCATTAAAACAGTGCAACAAAGATGAATTCAGTGAATTGCCGGTTTATTTTCAACAACAGTTGATAACCGTCTTCGATACTTTCCTTAAATGAAACAGAATTAAAAGAACTTGTAGAGTCTTTTGCAGAAAGAACGAAAACTGCACACGTGTACACACAAAAAACGAAAAAAATAAGGGATTATATATTTAATATAATTACGAAAGATATTGAAAAGAAAGTAAAAAAATAAACAAACAGAGAGTTTTCATCGTTTTTTTATGAAATTTTTCCCATATTATACGTCCTTTCAAGATAATCAAGACTTAATTGATGAATTTCTTAGGAATTTTTGTAAGTATCAAGATTTATCAACACAATTCCATTAAAGAGCATTATAGAATTTTTCTTATAGAATATAGCCACATTTTTGTGTGAAACAAAAGGTATTACTGTAGATAATATTCCATGTGATTCCTATGAAGAAAGACACCAACTATGGTTATCAAAACAGTACTATGACGTGGGGAGGGACTGCAAGTTTTAGAGTTAAGACTTTATTCTACAAAGTTAATTGTTATAATTTCTTTATCTTTAATAGTCTTCTTTCCAGTAACAACCAAGTGTAATTTATCATGTTTATTCAATTCTTTAATCTTTTTTTCATCCAAAACAGTCAAAAAGTCTGTTCGGTAAGTGTACTTTATAATCTTCCAACTCGGCAATTATTGTAAACCCGAATTTATCCTTCATTTTCTCCAAATTCAAAATTTTGTATTTCTTATTTTCTTCCAATTCATTTAACTTCTTATACTCTTTGAACTTACATTCTCCAATATCATTTAACTCTTTCAAGAACTCCATTTAAATAGAAAAAAATTTAAAGACGGAAAAAATGAAATTTGCTAACAATCACTCGAGAAGTCGAGGGAATTGCCAACATCTTCATTGTTTGACGAGGTTCTTCATTTACTTTCTCCAAATGTACTATAAAATCATCGAGGATTTCTGGCTTAAAATCGTAGACAAATTCAACATCCAGATAATTAAAAAATACAGGTAATATCTTTTCATAATAAACGTGTGTATCGATACCTACAAACCTAATGTATTCTTTGAAAAGGAAAATAATTTTTTCAACGGTTCTAAGAGATAAGTAAAAATTTTTATTCTATTTTCCTAAACTCTGTAACAAATTTTGTTTGTTTTTTTACCTCCATATTGCAATTTTGTAAGCAGATTATTCAAATGTGTTAGTTTATTTCGAAATTTCTTTGGTTTAGGTCTTTCATACAAAATTAAATTACAATCTCTACAAACTAAATATCTTTTATGAATAATTTCTCCTCTATTATAACACTTGTAACAGTTGGCATTGTACTCTTCCATTTAAACAAAAAAGATTTTTTTATAAATGGAGATTATGGAACTAAGTCTACCAAGATATAAATTTTTCAGCACAAATGTTTATGTTTACATTTCTACAACAGAGATAAATAGAAATAATTTCATTCTATTGTACAACTATTTAGGATATTTTGTCTATGATTACAAAGATTATTACGGAAGAAATCGAGATTTTTCAGTGGCGAAAGAGTATATTTTTGAAGTATTAGAAGGAATGAAAGAGAATAACATGAATTTAATCAATTATTGAAGCTGGCTTTTCAAAGTCAAAAAAGTGCAAAACCATTTCTCAGTCATCCAATCGAGAAGTAAAAATTTAGGAAATTGACACGAGGTCTCAGCGTTCCTAGTGGTAACGCATACGTCATGAAATTATTATGAAGTTAGTCGAGGTCACCGCGTTCCTAGTGGTAACGCCTACGTCATAGTTAGTGAAACAAACAGTCGAGGTCACCGCGTTCCTAGTGGTAACGCCTACGTCATAGTTAGTGAAACAAACAGTCGAGGTCACCGCGTTCCTAGTGGTAACGCCTACGTCATAGTTAGTGCCGATGAATAATATAGAAAATACGATGATTTTTACTGAATTTCTCTAATATCGTTCTTAATCACATCATAGGCTAAAAATTTCTCAGAAAACCACAACCACATAACAAATCGCGTTTGTAACAGCTTTTTGAAAATCCATATTGATAATTATATCGTTCTTTGAACCAGAAATATTTGTCATACTCTTTGTTGTATCAATGACATAAATAGGTCTATTCGCTAAAAATTCTTTAGGATTGTAATACATTTCCTTATTATTACAGTAAACTTTCTTAAAATCTTGATACATCTGATACATGATTCTGAAAAGACCTCCTGAAATGTTTAAATTTTTGTAATTCATCTGGATAATAAGAACCGTTCAATTTTACTCTGATATTTTTTACATCCAAACTATCAAACTTTGAAGGATTTTTTTCTTGATTATTCTGTCTATCTGTTTGAAAACCTATAATAACGAACTTGGGATTGAAGATATTTCTATAAATGTTTGTAATATCGAACGAATAAGTTGTTCCGGAAATACCTTTTTGTTCAATACATTGCCAATCTAGAAAATTAAACATAATGTTTTGACTTTTTGTAATTTCATCAATCAAACCTAATTTTACTCGTGGTTTTATAATCAATCATTGGAACTCTAATAAAAAAATCTGTAATTGTTATTTTTCCATCAACAGGCATAACATTTCCAGTTGCAGTCTTCAGAATCACATCATCGTCTTCTGCTCTTATAAAACTTAGATAAAATCCTCCTTTATAGATCGGAATAGTAACATTTTCAAAAAATCCTAATCCAAAATGAGATAAATTTCCAGCTGCTTCAAAAAACACCAAATTTAAAATCTGATTCAAAGCCATTAGAAGTTTGAGAAATAACATCACTTTTTGAATACGAAATAGTTCCTTTAATTGTGCTTAATTGGCCACAGTTTTCGACTTCTTCTATCAATTTATTGTGTTTTCTTACTTCAATCTTAGAAAATAAAAACGGTATAAAATTATCGATTAATCTAACATTATCAGTTCCAAGATATGCTTGACCATCTTGTTTTGTTAAAGTTCCAGAAATATAAAACTGGAAGTTAGACGAGCAAAAGTTATCTCCAAAATCAATATTAAACTCAGTTCTTTTATTCGGTTCATTCAAATGTTGTTCACTAATTGGATAGAAATTTTTAAACTCCGCCCTTTCAATATCACTAGCATATTTTCTGTAGTCCGCCATTTAATAAGAGAAAATTTAGAAATTTTAAACATCGTGTATCATTTTTTCATCGATCTAATGTACGTTTTTATAAGAAAAGATATAAATTTTAGTAAAATAATTAAAAAGATTAGAGTCATTTTTAATGATCTACTTCGTCATATTCAGGATTCTCTTCCTTAAATTTTGCGATCTCGGTCACATATTTCAATAAAATCTGCACAGGATAGTAACCGCTATCTATAATATTGTTCCAATCAACTGTATCTTTATTTTCATCCAAAAACCTTATACTCAAGTGTTGATAGAGACAAAGAACAGACATATGATCTTTTAATTGATAATGTATATTTTCTTGAATGAACTCTGATGATAAAGTTTGATATTTAGCAATGTTATACCAATTCAATTTGTTTACGTATAATCTCATCATATCTTCGGATAATTCATATTTTTGAGAAATGTCATCCCAATGTTCTTTTTTCAAATCTCTTTCGTGTTGCATGATAAAAAGATCGAAAGCACTGTAATGTCCCGCCATCTCTATTTATTAGGAAAAAATTTCAATCAAGTTTTTTATAAATTGGCTCTTTTTAGCGTTACATTCAGCACATTTTCCAGAAATTCTCTTAACTCCATTGATGTTTGCATAGTATTTTATATCATTTGTTGCAGTTTTTTCTTTACATCTCACACAATATATGAGCGCCATTTATATAAGGAAAATTAGTCATCATAGCCGCCTAATCCATTAAATCTGTTATCAATATTTTCAAAAGTTTTTATTAACATCTTCTTTAAATTTATTAAAGTTTTCTTCTAGTTTATTTACTTTATCGAGATATAAAGAGTATCGATCATCTATTCTTTTAAGTAATTCATTATTATGTGTTACTTTCTCATTGAAACGTGTACCAAAATTTTCAAAAAAAGTTTTACTTTCTCATTGAAATGTGTATCAAAATCTTCCAGAATTTTGTTAATTACTTCACCAACTAATACATTAACATCATTTTTATATGTATTAAAGTTCTCTTCTAGTTTATTTACTTTATCAAGTAATTCACCAACATCGTCTACTGATCTTTTACTTCTTTCATCAAGTTTTTCATAGACTTCTGTTGTAAAATCTTTAACATGCTGTTTATGATTCTCATAATTTTGTTTTAGTCCATTAAACATTTTAATAGGATCTTCTAATTGAATCATTACAACAACATCAAATGGATTAATTCCTTTACTAACACCGCTAATTCCTTTTTCCTTTAAAATCTAAGGCATTTTTAACATTCGGATCATGTAAATCAACAATATCGATGTTTTCTGATAATTTTAGAGGTTTTAAAATTTGTTCTTTAACAACAACATCATGTTTGTCAATACCAGGTCGAACACCGACAATTATTTTTTTATTAGCCAAACTAAACATAATTCTTTTCAACTTTGATCGCTTCAGTAATTTTATCAGCTTTTTCGATATGAGACCATTAAATTGGTAAATAATTTTTTTACACCATCATCAACTTCTTTTTCCAATGTTTTTATTTTATCAGCAACTTCATTTGAACTCATGAAATTTGCAAGTTTTGTTATCATATTCTGCTTTAAAATCTTCAATCTCGACAGCAAACATATCTGAAATCTGGAAGGTTTTGTAATAAATTTTCTAACTTGTTATCAAACTCATTTCTCAAACTATCAAAATTCAAACTATTATCTACATTTTGAATAATTTGTGTTTCCAAATACGTCAAAAATATTTTTGTGAATCCATATTTATTAAGTAATAATTTGTTAACAACTTCTTTAAAATCTTTACCAGTACTCAGTTCATTCAAAACAAAAAACACATAAATGACCACAAATTGGGGGATCTTTATAGTCTTGAATCTGAGAATCATTGTAGTAGACGCTTGATTTTTTCAAATATTTAATCAATTCTATAGGTGGTTTGTCCTCAATTCTTCCATACGAATCAAAATAACATGCATTCTTATCATTTTTATAATAACAAATCCAATGCGTTCCACTTCCCATAATCGAGTCTAAATTCACAATTCCACATTCAAATTTCTTAACTTTTTCAGGTAATGTATCTCTCATGAAGATTCCTCTAAAATGTTTAATATTTTTGCAGATTTCTTCCAATTCCCCGAATGTTAAAGGTTTAAATTTTTTTTTCAATGTTTGATTTCACGTAATTCAAAGTTTTTTCATCTAATCCAGATCCTGTAACATCTTCCAACTCTTTATCTAACCAATTTAAAATGTTTCGAACAATAGGAATCACATCCTTTTTAACGATTGGAGCAGCTTTACGAACATAAGGAACAACATTTTTAACAACTGGAATATTTTCTCCAAAATCTAATAAATCTTTCAAAAAGTCCACCATTTTTGAGTTCTTTCAACTGATTATAAGAAAATTCTATTCTGGTTCCTTTATTGTTTTTCTTATGTTTTTCGAGTTTATTGTATTGTCTATTTGTTAAAAATATCTTATCTTCGCCATTTTTTAGTTGATCTATTTTAAATTGAATACTAACGGGTATTTTCTTCTTAAAAGCGGATTTTATTTTTTCTTTCTGATTTTTGCTGAAATTTACATTCACCTCCATTTATATAGTTAAAATTTCAAGTTCTCTTCGATTCCCATTCCTAGTTTTCTCTTCAAAAACATTGCTCCAGCTGTTGGAAGTGCAACAAATCTTTTACCTAATCTAGCATCTTTTGATAAAAATCTATCCATTGCCTTATCTTGCAAAACTTTATCTGCGATATGTCTGGGAATTTGTGTCTCTATGTTTTTGCATAAAAAATATCGTGTTCCATAGCAGCTTGATCTAATTTATTTATACCAGTATCTCCTCTTTTTAGTCTTTTTTCGAGTTTTGTGCCGGGCCCCAGATACTGATAAGTTGGTACGTGTAATTCAAAAGGTAAATTGTTGATAAAATCATTCAAAAGTCCACTACCCTCAATCATAGATGAACTTAATTGCCGGCAAAACTCGTTTTAAAATATTTAATTCCATCAGGTTTTTCAATCATTTCATCAAGTTTGTTCGAAATAAAATCTTTTAATCGCTTTCTTTTCGTTCAAAAAATTGTTGTTTCCAGCCTTTTCTTGAGCATAAATATAATTAATAATTCCATCGAGTTTTGTCAAATCGTCGATATATCTGTATTCAATCTTATTATCACTGTATTTTCTTACACCTGATCCTTCGATTCGTTTTTCCCAAATTGGTTTAATCAAATTGAGATATTTTTTACCTTTACTTGACTTAGGCTTCTTAGTTGATGGATCATTATTTTTGTAAATTGAATCAGATTTCCATAAAATTTCTGTATACTTTTGCAAATCTTCTTCAGAATATAAACCGTCTTTTGGAACATCAGTGCCTGTTAATAATCTCCATAAACCTTGAGTTCCTTTATATGTTTTTATCTTCAATAATTATATCATTATGTTCAAAATTAACGGGTAAATTTCCAAATCATAAAACTTTTCTTTTTTTTATCCCAATACAAACCAAATTTATCATCTTTTACTCTAGGAAGGAATTTTTACCAATTTTACCAATTATTATATCCGTTGTTCCAGGACTTATTGGTTCAACTATGGTAGAGTCTTCAATGATTCTAGGTCTAAATGGTGTTGAAGATGGTAATTTTGGCAATTCAAACTCTTCTACTTCAGATTCTGGAATCGAAATATCAGCAAATTGTCGTACAACTGGAACCAAATTCATTAAATTTTGATTATCGCTTAAAACATTTTCAATTTTGCCCTCAACATTTTTTATTGCAGATGTTACAGGTTGATTAATTTTTTGAATAAATTCTTGTTCTTTTTCATCAATTCGAATCTGTTCTTTAAATTCTTTGATTAATTTCTTTTCGATTTGATCAAGTTTTTTCGCTTCTTCTGAAGTTACGTTCGCCATTAATTTAGGAAAATTTTAAACGGAAACGTGGAACGTGGAAACGTGAACACGAAACGTGAACACGGAACGTAAAACGTGAACGTGGAACGTGAAACACGAACGTGAAACGTAAACACGAACGTAAAACATGAACGTGAAACGTAAACACGAACGTGAAACATGAACGTGAAACATGAACGTGAAACACGGAACGTGAACGTGGAACGTGAACGTGGAACGTGAACAGATTTACCGTTTTTCTGTTATTTTCATAATGTAAATAAAAATTAAAGATAATATAAAAATAATTGTAACAAATATTTTATCAAGTAGATTTGTCAGACCACTGAGCAGCATTTATATTAGAAGATTTATTCAAATATTTGCCATTTTTAGGCTTCAAAGTTAGATTAATAGTTAAAAATCCGTAGTCTTCCTTCCAAATTTTATCACATAACTCAATAAAGTGGTTAAAACTCATATCAGATCCCACATAATTGTTATAAATCTTTCTCGAATAGTGATCATCTTGCTTAAAAATACACAACATATTCAGGTTATTTCTTATAACTTGTTTATCAACCTTTGAAAAGCATTGGGAAAGATAGATACAAGATATGTTTTTGTGACGGGACATTACGAAATATTCCTTAAAAACGTCTTGATTTTCTAAAATACAATCATCAAAAACGATTAACGAATTGGGTTTACATTCGCTTAACGGAACTATGTCCTCAGAAGCATTATAAAAATGTGATATTTTTTTGTTTAAGTTTTTCTCAATATTTTCAAATCTTTCTTGTAATTTTTTATAGGCGTCTTGTTCTAAAGATTTACTAAAAACATACAAATTGGAATAAGGAATCAACCTATTGTGGATAAAATTCAATAGTAAAGTTGTTTTTTTCTTTTTTTTTTTCCACATCCACTTGAACCAACAATTAACAATCTGATTGGTTGATCTTTCTTATTTTCTTCAAACGTTTGAAGTTTTATCTGATCTTTTTGCTTTAAAAATTTCTCCATTTAAATAGAAGATTTTCATCTTGAAGCAACGCTTGCGAAAATGAAGCTGTTCAAGTTGACTTCAGAAAGCTCTAAATTAGTTTTAAACTTGGAACATCCTATACACTTAGAGGAAGAATCAAATTATTTTATCGGTTTAAGCGGTTTTTATTCTGACAATTTTTGTAATAAATATTAGTGAAAGTTCTCCTTATTGTATAGGATTTAGTGAGAAGAACATAACAAAATATTATGGTTTAAACAAAGGATATTATACCTTCGATCAAATAAAAAATTCCCTTAAAAATTATCTGAAAACATTCAAACAATCAGATAAATCTTTAAACTTTGACGAAAACAAGTTTGAAATGCAAAAAAATTATCTCTCTAATAAAATTCAAATAAAATCACCAGTAAGAATAATGTTTTCAGCAATTATTGTAGATTTATTAGGGTTTGTTCAAGAAACTATTGAGCCAAATCAGGTATATTTAGGAAATAAAACGCCAAAATTTTAGACCGTTCGATGTAATTGAAGTGCACTGCAATCTCGTTGAACCTAGTTTTGAAAATCATACCGAACATTTACACAAAGAATCTGAAATTTTGTACACTTTTTTCCCAAATGTTGCTTATGGATCAAAAATCAGTGAAAAACCGAATGAAAATCGATTATATTCCAATTAGAAAAAATATTAAAAGAATTAAAAAAATCGTTCTGACTATTCAAGACTCTGAGGGAAATTTATTAAATAATGAGTGTAAAACAACAATTTATTTAAGATTGTCGAAAGAATGATGAATCAAGGGGAGCTATTGAATAGCTTACCTTCAAATTTTCAAGAAAACAACTTTTGAATGTATAAATTACAGGAGTCTATCCCATAGACCCCTTAACAATCTTCATCCTGACCCTGTTTTTATCAATGAATCTGGACTTTATACTGAAATAAAAATTACTAGTTAAATTTCTTTTCTATCTAAATGGAGTCAGTTGTAGACCTACTCAACAATCAACTTACATTCAATAATAAAGACATTTGCACGATTGTTGACGAAAATAATGAATTTTGGTTTAAGGCTAAGCTATCATAAATAATATTGATAATGACGAGAAAATAGCCTTTAAATATAGATAAATTTACAAGAGTCTATGCCATAGACCCTTTCAAAATCTTCATCCTGACACTATTTTCATTAATGAATCTGGATTTTATTCTTTAATACTAAGATCTAATAAATTAGAAGCAAAAACCTTTCAAAAGTGGGTTACAAAAGAGGTTTTACCCTCCATTAGAAAATTTGGTGAGTACAAACTTGAAAACAAGATTAAATATTTAGAGGACGAAGTTAAACACATGCAAATTAAAGATGAAATGAAATCATTGAAAATAGAGAATCAAGAATTGCGAATGGAATTAATGAAGAGAGATATGGTATGTAAAGATTTTGATAAGAAAAAACACCATGTTTTTGTGTTAATTAAGAAGAATCACATGTGGGAATGGCCTTATTACGTTATCAGAGCTCAGAAACGAGAAATACCAAACCGATTAAAACATCTAAAAATAAATTATCCTGAATTAGAGATTTTTATTAAGACATGGAGATCCAAATAGTATAAATCTCTACAACCAAATGAAAGAATCTTTGAATATTTTATACAACGGAAATCATTTTACTACAAATATGGCAGAATCTCGACTGATTTATAGAATATCTAAATTACACGATGAAAATGTTAAACATTCGAATTATGATAGTTTGTTTGTAAATGTCTTTTAAGACTATAGAAATGTTGAATTTCTCTTCCGCATACGCAAAGAACTGCTCTAGCAAAGATTTGTTTAGCACAATCTTTACAATATGCTTGTTTGTTGTCTTTACTATAATGGAGATTATAAAATTCTGAAATATTCTTAACCTTTTTACACCGTGTGCACTCTTTCTTTCTCTTCTAAAGTTAATTTTTCCATTTTATCATATAATTCTTTTCTATATTTCTTATTACAATCCTTACAATAATAGCATAATCCATCTTTTCTAGTCTTATCTTGAAAAAACTTCGACAAATCTTTAAATTCTTGACACTTTATACATTTCTTTTGGGCCTCCATCTATATAGAAAAAATTACAGCTTTGACTTTTTCAATTCATATTCGTAAAAACTTCCGGTTATTTCTCAATTTTCAAAGTTTCCAAGTTTATTTAATTCGTCTAATATATCAGATTTTATATCCATACGGTACTGTATCGATCTTATTTTCTAGGACAATTCTCTTATCATCTTTAGCGTTCAGTGCCAGCTTGTTTATGGTAACAGTGTACAACTCATGTTTATAACTTTTGATGACTGTCATCTCCCTAAATTCTTCTTTATCTTCGAACAAACATCTCTTCAAGTTTTCGATATTTATTGTTTTATTTACAACGCTTCTCTTAATTCCTTTACACCTAACTGGGTTTTTTATCTAGATATTTGTACGAGTACATCTTAGACCTTAAACCACAAAATTCTTCTAAAACTTCGCTATTTAACTCATCTTTGAATTTCCCTATTACCTTCTTATTTTTAGTAGTGAAACATTCATGATCTTTTGGATAATCACTTGTATCAAAGTCATCTATATTTTCTTTAATAATTTTAAAAGGATCTCGTTTCAATTCTAGAAAATAACTGTCTGTATCCATGTAACACAGATTCAAATCTGGATCAAACTTCTTTAATTTGTTGTAATAAAACTCGTACATTAGCAATTTTGAGAGGTCGAGAACTGAAAATCCTATGTAAATCGGTTTGTTAAATTTTACCTTTTGTTTGTACATGTGACTCGCTATACAGTTGTCGTCAAAGATGTTAAAGCATTTGAAATTTGTTTTCTTAGCTTGTTTCATTGAAAATTCTTCATTTCCAAGCTTAATATCACATCTGTTTCTCACATTTTCCATAGATTTTCCAAAAACTGAGTTGTTCATCAGCTTATAAAAGTCCTTTTCAAAGTCGCTTGTAGCTTTGGTTCTCATGTTTGTGTTAAAATCAATGTATTCTTTCATAAAAGGCTTCTGATCGAATGCAATAACTCTATTCACATGTTTCAAAATCATACCTTGTTCCAAATAGAACTTCAAATTTCTAGAATGAACAACGTATTCAGTTTTATCCAGTAGAGTTGTGCAAAGTTTGTTTTTAAAATGTTCTGGAGCAAGAGGTAAATCCTTGTGATGTTCGTGTAAATTTGTTGGATATCCAAGATCGACTTCGAGAATATAGCCATAATCTTCGTCGCCAGTGAGTTCTAAAATTGTTTCTTGCCACTCTTCTTTTGTATACGTTTTAGGATCCATCCACTTGATATCACTAAACGGCAGTTTTTTGCATAAGACCATACCCATAAAGGTTGTTTGCATCGAGATAGAGTAAATAGTTTTCGGGCTTTGTCTTATCAAAATCTTTTAAATATTTGTTATTTGCTTTCACATATCGTTTAATACACTGAGAAATGCCCCCGCGAATGCCTTTTTCAATCATCAAATACATATTATAATCGTTAATTAGCTGAAGCTCAATTTTCGTTAATTTTAACATTGCGTCCCATGCAAGACTGGGAGCTGTTAGATAGTGTGCTGGATCAAGCTTATAGCAATTCAAACAAATATTCCTAAAATTTTCAAAGATATCAGCGAGCAATAGAACATCTTGAATGTTATAGAGATCAGAGTAATTTCCTAGATTTTTCTCTTTTAATTTGTTCCAAACATTTAAGTAGTGTTGAAAATCTTTCTCAGATATGCTCTCGTCTGTCAAAAGTGAATAGAAATCTTGAATTCTCAATTCTTCTGTGTAATCAAGTTTTTCAATACTGTCGATAAATTCATAGGGAAATATTCCTTTTCCAGATAGAATTTTAAAAAATCTCGTCGTCGTCATTTGGCTGTCTTTCTATTATCTCATTCAATATTCTTCCATCTTGTATAAAATGATTTGTATGTTTGAAGTCTTCTCTCTTTAGATTTTTAGCTAACTTTTTCTATAGACGAGGCCATGAATCTGAACGTGTCTACAAACGAAAACTTGATGAATTTTCTTGGCTTATCACCTTCGAATTCATAGCCATATCCAGAATTTACAGAATAATTTATATATTTTTCATCGGTGTTTGCAATCAAATCAACATTTTCCATATTGTTTAGAGCCAATTCTTTTATGTACAAATGAGTATCGTAATTTGACATATTGTGGCAGAAAACGGGAATATTCTGAGGAAATTTCAAATTTAGATTGCAACATGCATGAGCTGCGCCTCGAAACTTGCCGGTTAAATGACAATGATCTCTCACTTTATTATAACTCTTATCTTTCCAACTATCAGGAGTAAAACCATACTGAATTGACCCAACATCATAAGCAGACCATTCACAGATATGACAAACGTTTGCATTTTGGTATGAAATTTCTTCTTCTTCAGTCAATTTCATAGGTTTTTTGTTCTTAGAATTATATTTTGTAGCTATGTATTTTGATATTTTTATTGAGTTCTTCAAACAATTTTGCAGGAACATTTGGCAAATCTTCTTCATTTTTTGCTCGATAACATATCGGCTTGTACATACGATTGGTCACATTTGACACTAAATATAGAGTAAAACCATAAGGAATGTGCTTCTGAATCTTGGTTGTAGTCGATCTTTGTGGATTGTTCTTGCATGTCGGAATTTTTTCTAATATGCTCTCAAAATCCATATAAATAACGTAAGGATGAGAAAATTTCTTTTGATAATTAGTAAATTTAGTTGTTTGACCTGGAAATGGCATAATTGGCTTACAAACTTCATGTTGCTTGCAAATTTCTAAATGATCTGTTAAATCTCCAGATTTGTAGAAATGGCTTAAACATCTTCTACATAGAAAATTTTTATGTCCATGTTTGGATGTTTGAGAACTCACTAACCTACTTAAATCCGTGATCAAAACATAATGAGATTTGTCTTCTTGTTTAACATACAATAAATCGATTTCTAACTCGGCATCATATTTTTCAGAAATTTGTAACGGAACAACCTTAATATTTTCATCAAAACTGTAGACATTGATAGACATTTTAGGATACTTATACTTGGAATTGTAACTTCGTTTTTCAAATGATTGTATATCTTTTAAGGACATTGGATACTCGAAACCTGAAAATATCTCGTCATTTACAAATTTTTCATATTGTTTTGCTCTGTCTACATGAGTTTCTGGTTTTTCAATAGCACATCGGATAGAATAAATAAAACAGAAATCATCTTTATTTTTGATATTTATACAAGCTTTTTTATCTTTGATTTTCTTTGGTAAATCGATATATGATCCTGCGTTCATCATTTCGTGTTTATTAATGCTCAAAACTAGTTGTTTGCAGCTTTTAAATGTCCATCCAGAACCCTTATTTGGATGATTTGTTTGTTCACGATGTGTTAATTTATTAAATTGTTTGGTGATAAAATCATTTACATCGAAGATTTCATCTGCTTTTATAGTAAAGTACATTGGACACGTTTGTGTTTCACCGTTCACTAAAGTTCTTTCATATTCACATTCCAACGAGAGATAACCCTTCATATTTTTAACATTCTCTTGAAATTTTTCTATTAAACTCTTAATTTCTGGCCTCATAATTGATAGATATTTGTAAATTGACATGGAATTATCGTTTAAATTTGTTAAAATGTATTGCTTGAAAAGACCGTGTATTGAGGATAAAACTTCAACATCTATGATATTTTCAGGTTTTTCGTTAAGAGTTTTGTCAATTTCTTCGATCATTTCAGACTTAGTTTTATCGTTTGTTTCTATGGACAATTTTTCAGCGATTGATTGAATTTTTTCATCATTAAATAGATTGAGATCTTTTTTATCTTCCTTAAAGCTTTTCTTTAATTCACGCAATTTTTCTATATTGTACATCTTTTCGTGACCATCGATTTGATTCTCTTTAGCCCAATTCCTCAAATAATTTAATTCTTTTTCATAAATATCTTTATTTTTCAGATGATTCTTTGAATTATAATGCCGAGTATAGTGATGTTCAAAAACATCTTTTTTGCAGTATGGGCACTCTATCTTTTTCCGCTCCATATTTAAAGAGCAAAAATTTGTAAACTAAAATTTTGAGAAGTAGTGATTTTTGACACAAATCAGCACAATTTCTGGTCAAATGTTTTCAGATTGTTCTATTTATTATAGAAAAATCTTTTAACTAAGTTCTCCTGTGTGCCGCGCAGTGCTACCAACATTTCTCGCTCAACGGTAATGCCAACATATTCTAAATTCAACATGCGAGTATTATAAATTCCACAATTTATGTTGTCATACTGTCATGAAAAATTGCTTGAATACAGTTTACCATAGTTTATTTAAGTAAATTGTATTGTGAATTGTTTTTTACATATTTATGGTGTATTGAACAGTATTTGTATTGATTTTTGGGCTGTCCCAAAAGTGGTCCAGAACCGCCATATTATTATCTTGTTTTTACATATTTATGGTGTATTGAACAGTATTTGTATTGATTTTTGGGCTGTCCCAAAAGTGGTCCAGAACCGCCATATTATTATCTTGTTTTTACATATTTATGGTGTATTGAACAGTATTTGTATTGATTTTTGGGCTGTCCCAAAAGTGGTCCAGAACCGCCTTGCTGTTTGATTTTGCAGATTCGTTTATTGTCCTTTGAACGGTATTTTCCCTTGATTTTCTGTCTGTCCCAAAAGTGAGCTAGAACCCCTTACTGTTTGATTTTACAGATTCGTTTATTGTCCTTTAAACAGTATTTTCCCTTGATTTTCTGTCTGTCCCAAAAGTGGTCTAGAATCGGCATATTCATATCTACTAGGTTCGGGAGTCTTTAATGAGTTTATTAACTGGATGTTATGCATCTTGTTGTGTCTTTTTCACTGTTTGTCAGTCCAATAAGTGAGCTGCTTGTAGATTGACCTCGTACATTTGACCTTTTTGTATTTACTCTCATTCTTTTTGGATTCTTGTATCTCTTATGAAATGATATCAATTTACAAAACTGTTGCCGTTTTTATGACCAATACATTGTTTACTTTATGAAGTTTTTTTTTTGTTTGCAGTACCCTTAATTATTCATTAAAGGAAGAATGTGCTGTTTGCAAAGATACAATTTTTAATACACATTGTCTATATTAAAATCACATGATATTTTATTTAAAATGACGTAAACCCTGTATAAAGAGGTTTAAACAGGCCTTTTGTATTTCATAAAAATCCGGAATTGCGAGAAAAACTTTGGGCTGCATATCCATAGCTTTCACCCAGAGCTCTTGATTTTCTTCCCTTCTTTCTACTACTGAATTGTCACCTCTATTAATTAGTTTTTTATGTCAATGCTATATGTAATATGTATGTGTGAAGCATTTGCAGTAGTTGCTTAAGTTGTGTTTGGTGATTCCATCACTTTGTAAGAAAGTTATGCGTAAATTTATGTGACTTTTATACCGTTTTACTCAAACTGAGGTCAAATAAGGCCATTTTCTTGTTTAATACTAAATTTTAATATTATTAGTTTATGATGGGTTTTAAATAGTGAGTATCGTCTCCGTGTATTCCACTGAGTATTAAGAAGGTGAATCTGAAGATATATATCTGTAAAAGAGAGAAATTCTTAATAAACAGCACCTGTTTAAAGCAAATTATTAAAACAAACTAAAACAGGCACTTCAGACGTATAAAACCTTACAGAAAAATTAGCACGTTACTAAATAATTCAAAAATTTATTAATTAATAAACGTGATTTATTTTTTATTATTTTTTACAGTTTTTTTTTATTTTAGCGTATAAATATTATGTTAATGAATAATCTCTTACAGCTACCTTGATAAAAAGAAAGTATGTTACCTATCCTATAATTCTGTTGCCCAACCAACATGTAACAATTTAGAAATAAGAGGTCCTAGAAATGCTAAAATAACAGACAAGAAGGAAGAGTAGCCGAGTCTACAGAAGAAACCAATAGTCATGACATGCTAGTACTAGTCTCCTTAGAGTTTATCAAGTTTTCAATGAGTTTTAAAAGAAGAGTAATCTCAGAAATGAAACAGAAGTTAGGAATATCAAAGAAAGGCTCAAATTAATAGGCAACTGAAAAATGTTTAGAATGAAATATGTGAATCTATCTAAATATGGTTACCGTGTCAAAAATGCAATGTTTATTTAAACTGAGCGAACTGGTATTTTTGTATCTATCCCACCATAACTATAACTCCTGGTACAGTTTTTAGTCACTTATATCAATTAATAATTTATAGGTATCTCATTTAAAACAGTACGAGTAAAAAAAAAACCATGTGATTTCATCATATACGCCATAAAAAATTTTATCTTAACGTTTTATCTTTACACGTTATAAATAAATGTAATTTTCGAATATAAATTTAAAGTAAAACGAATTTACTTTTTATGGGTTTTATACTATCCTAAATCTCTTATATCAACATTGATTTCACAAAAAATTAAGTTATGTGTTTACACAATAAATATCAGCTCTTGGCTCTTGGATTGCTAACTTAAAACTGTACTATTTAAAAATATTTTTGTTATATTTACATTGTTTTAAGAGTTATTTTGACATGATATGTACCTTGGCATATTTTGTAGGTATCATGTAAAAAAGTGAGAACTTACATCGAAGTAGAGCCAATTTTTTACGATCGTTTGAAGAAATGTTTTCTTAATGATAACCGCCAACTATAATATTTATTAGAATTAACCATTTTTTATGTAATTAAAATATTCTTAGCATTAACCATCCACTGACATTATTAACTTTCAAGTAATAGGTACATAATTTAGCTTATTTATTTGACCTAAAAGTAGTAAACAGTTTGACGCTATATCAGGAATAAAACTTTAGATGAATCGAGTAATCTGCTAGTTACTGGGCTGTAGACATGTACAAATAAACTGAAAAATGAAGAAAAATCCTATCTGTAAAAGATAAGTTAGTGGATAAAAGTATCCTCATAAGTCAGTAAAGTCGGGCAAACAACGATGGAATCAATTTCAATGTTTGTGTTCTCGAGTGGTTAAGTGTATTGTTGCAACGACTATCTTTAGGTTTGTGCTGCAAATAAAGAAATATATAATATATCGTGGATGGTACAGTTATTTGTAGTTTTATCTTAATGATAAGTGAATTATTTATTTTCTGTTACTAGGAATGTACCAGTTTATCTACATAAAAATGTGAAGTGCTAATAGAAGCTACTATAAATCAAAAATTTTTAATTATTTTGGGAATTTTTAATGGTGAAATTACATAGTGATTGATATGTTTTGAACCGAAGTTATGGCTTGATTTAAATCGAATATTAACAAAGAGAATGAATAAATACGAAGCAGGGCATTGAATCAGGTGGCTGGGCGGGGCTTCTTATCATGAAAAGTGTCTTACTAAATTTCTCCTTGATATAAAATTATTTATTTCTTCATTAATGATTGATAAAGATATTTAGTGACTAGAAGAGGGATCACCAAGGTTATGTAACAAAATACACATTAAAACTAATCGTGAAATTAACTAATCTATTGCAGGTACAATATAGGGGCGTTGAGAAACGTTGTGATTGTTGGAACTTTTGATATTACACTGAAAAGGTACTATTAACGACTCATTTTAGACAAAAATTTTATATATATATATATATATATATATATATATATATATATATATATATATCTGATATCCAATTATTCAAGTTATTGCGTAATTTCAATTAAATATATGTATTTTATGTTACGTGTGCAAATCGGTATCCAGTACTTAAAACAAAAATAATTTGTAATGAAACAAACATCTCTTGATGGGGAAAGTGTAAAGAAAATTTTACTTGGAGATTCAACAAAAACGTGATTGTACATTTAGTTTTCAATCCACCACTGCGATAATATACTTAACTGAGTGATTTCACATTCAATTTGTCCTTTATGTATTAGCCATGTGCGACAAGATAATTCTATAGAAACAAACTTACATAGAGTTCTCTAGGTGAAATGTCTGTGAAACACTTTATAAAGCATAATGTACCGCAACCTCTTGGCTTACTGATAGTTCAGGAAATTACAGTTACTTAATATACTATTAATATCTAATGGACTATAAAACACATGAAGACTCTTGGAGCAATTGGAAAACATTTTAATATGGTACTAAGTGTTAATAAAACAATACTTTACCAAATGGTTTATTTCTTGGACGAGGCCTTTCGAAACCAAAGGTTTCATCGTCAGGCGACTACGATGCAGTCGCCTAATGAGGACACATACACCAAAGGTCTCGTCTAAAAATAAAACATTTGGAAAAGTATAGTTTTATTAACATTGAGTACCATTTTATATAGCACATATTTATCGTATACTATTAGCACTGGAAAAACAAACCAACTAGTGCGGTGCATTTACTTTTCTCCATTTTTTATTTAGTTAAATCTAGCGAAAATAATAAAAACATATATTGAACTGAAAGCTTATGGCTGTACTAAATTACATAGTTTATATAGATTATTCATAAAATGAAAATGGTTAATTTGAATAAAATATCAAAGTTGGTAAAAAAAACAAAGGTTACTATTTTTATGTTTCAAAAATGAAAACTTCAGATCAAATCCAACCAATAATTGTGAGTTTCTAAAGTGAAATGGTGAATAATTCACAGATAGAGGAGACTGTCAGATCAATGGTCTGGACTGTCTGCCACCTTTAGTTACTGAACTGCTTAAGCTAATCTAATCCTCAGAATAGGTTGTAAGACTTCTCTGATGGGAATAATAATGTCTGTTAGACAGTTTTCTCTCTTTTCAAGTCCCCTGAGCTTAATCTAATTATTCTAATATATTTGCCATACAACAATATTATATTCTATTAATGTAAGTTTTTAACTTTATTTATTCTATTTACGTAGTTGAATAGCAAACATTTTAATCTATGGACATTTTTTTGTTAAAGATAATGCATCGTGATTGGTACTAAAAATGCTTATTTCTATTATGCATGAATTTACACATGTACGATTTTATACATTTTATAAGTTACCTAGACAGTTCTATTTCCCTAAACTCAATGAAATTTGTGTAATATTGTTATTATTGTGACACAACGATATTCTATTCCAGTAACGGTTTTTCAATCCTGATTCTCACTAGATGTACACACATTTCCTCGTAGTTAAATGATAAACATTAAAATGTAAGTAAGTTAAGCTTTACACTTGTTTAGTGTTTATCTTGTTGCGTCTTTTTTCTAATAACAGGAAATCGTAATTTGTATTTGAAAATGCCAAATACATGTCTTATATAGATTTTTATACAGGATTAAATATGTTTATAATGTTGTAGTATTATTTAGTTGTATTTTATATAATTACATATTATTGCAACCCTGTTACTCGTTACTGGTTAATTAAAGTTACATCCGATGTTTCTTGGAACTAAACTTTTGGCGGATTATTAACATAATGGGCACGGGGATAAAATTTTCTTTCTTGGACTTTGTAGCTGCCGTTTCTGTTGCCGACCAACACCTCGCGCACCTTTTCCGTAAGTAAAATTTATATTTTCGTTTTATAAATTAGCCCTTTCATGCCAGATCTCTATTTGTAATTGATATAAAGTCGTAAATTTTAAAATAATTTACCTTGGTTGATGTTTTGTTTGGCAGACAAATATGAATAATAGTGTGGTGATGTCCTTCTGACGAGACCACGTTGGTATGAATCTTAAGTTGTCTCAATAAATGGTTGATATCGTCGTGATTTTTGAGGGCGAGTTTAACTTCCAGTCTTTGACTTTGACTTTAACTATGAGTACAACTTCTAGTTCTTCCAACATTCATGTTTTACACTTCTAGTCTATTAATCTTAACTTTTTTCGACTGCAGCTCCAAGGTCGAGCAAATATGCTGACGCTAATTTTAAAGTTTTAACAATTATGAAGTTCGTATAGCGAAATTCCAATATAACATTGGAACCATTAAGCCCACCCCCATGATGTAACGTGGCAAAACATTATTTTATTTTTAACATCCAGAAGTGGCGCTTTTAAGTTTATTTTCCAAAATTAAAAATATAAGTAAACTTGAAAATCAAGTATTTATTTCTACGACCTGAATACTTGATCGATATCAAACCCCATGTGTTTCTTCCATTCCGTACAATGTAAATGTTGCATTTGATAAAAATGTAAACAATTCTCCATTTTTGTATATAGGTATCATTACGATTAAAGCCGCAATTCTTCACGCGTTTAAAAAAAAGTTAGAATGACTTTCTAGAGGTGAATGACAAAGTTAAATTCATTGCTGGGATCAATCGAACCGAAAGAGATGGAAAACCAGCGTCAAATCCGTATCAACAACTGCAATATCTTATGATTGGATATAAGTTTGGCAAAAATGCCCATGAATATTCTTTACAACAAATTATTAACAATTATAGGTATAATTACTTTTTGGTGACAGAAATGTTCAGAGATCAAAAGTTTTCAGAGGCCCGGATTTCCCAGAGGCATTGGACTGAGAGAAATGGGCAGCTGTCAGTTACGCTAGTTTTCCAGTCTTAGCCAGAGGTTGGATGCTACTAGAACCCGTGATCATCAAGAGAATCAGATAAACCCAGGAGCCAGGGCATTTTAGAGGCTGAAATATTCTGAAGTCTAAGAGCCGTAATGAGTTATGAATTTAGAGATAAAGCTGAGGCTGCGACGACCGACATGTTGCGAGCTACAAGGACGTAAAGTCCCAGATACCGGAAGCCACCGGTGGCCGAGAGCTGGCAGATTTCTCAAACGGAGCTCCCAGACCATGTTAGCTTATATAAGTTCCCTCTAGAGTCTTAAAGCAGCTCTAAGAGTATGGTAGTCCTAAAGACAGGGAGCTGCAATAAGCCGAATGCTCCTAGACTCCCGTACAGGCCATGGTACTTATACGTTCACGAGGATAAGGTCTCGGAAAATATGGTATTTTAGTTAAAAGCAAACGTAGACTTTAAAACAAAATCACTAAAAAACAGATCAGTTGTTTTGTATATAATGATGTCTCATTTAATTGAGAATATATTGACGTATCACTAGTACACAGTATTGCAACAGACTATTGCTAATCAAAGTTATGATTGATTACGTATAACAGAAAGAAAGATAACATTACTTCAGATATTAACTTTGATTAAGGTGAAAGACGTGAGGGAGGACGAAAATGTATATCAGCATTTCCCGATGTAAAATTATTACCGCCGGAAGTAGACGGTGAAATACCGGAAGCGTTAAAGATGTGACGTCACTACTGCTCTCTATATTTCATCTTCTCATGACAATATGGTCTGATTGAGTAAACCTCATATATTCCTCTTTCTAATGTCTTTATGATTGACCTGTAAGAAAGGAATCGTCCAAAATAAACTCATACGTAATCGATTTCAGTTATATACGGATCAAAATTAAACATAGAGGCTTGCGTTATAGATAGTGACAAGTCTATACAAACCACCACCATTTGCTCCACTTTGATAAAGATCTAAAAGTGTTAAGAAATTATTTAAGGCTATCTCTAGATTTCAACATGAATAAAAATTATGTAATAACTCTGAAATAATCTGTGATCGAATAAGAGAAAACGTAGCTCTAATGGAAGTAAACAAACTCATGAAAACCAAACTAATAGATATTGCCAACAACTGAAATTAAATGTCTTAAAGAATAAGTTAGCCTTTTGGAAAAAAGTAACATGGTTATATGAATTTAAAACTGATGTAATTTATGTGAGTCCACCTCAATTAGTTTATGGAGTTTGGCAGTTTGTGTAACATGAGCGTTTAGCTTAATTCTTCCCTTCCACCAATTAATTAGGAAAGCAGATTACTGTGAATTTTAAAGTTCTACTGAACAAAGCTACCTAGTGGTATAAAACGTATATAAATTGAAGAACAGCTATATTTCAAGTATCTTATCTAACTCAATATTGAGATTCGAAATTAAAAACCTAAGTCCATCGGGAATCGCTCTACTGTCCAAGGTGCTGTACGCTGAGGGGCGATCGCGAAGCCTCCCACTCTGTCTTGCGTGCGTTTGGTAACAAATTACTAGTCAATCAACTACTAGTCAACAAACTACTAGTCAATAAAATACTAAACTACTACTCAACAAACTACTAGTCAATAAACTAATTGTGAATAAACACTACTCAACAAACTACTAGCCAACAAACTACTAGTCAATAAACTATTTGTCAATAAACTACTAGTCAATAAACTACTAGTCAACAAACTACTAGTCCATAAACTAATTGTGAATAAACACTACTCAACAAACTACTAGCCAACAAACTATTAGTCAATAAACTAATAAACTACTACTCAACTAACTACTAGTCAATAAACTAATTGTGAATAAACACTACTCAACAAATTACTAGCCAACAAACTACTAGTCAATAAGCTATTTGTCAATAAACGTCTAGTCAACAAACTACTAGTCACCAAACTACTAGTCAACAAACTACTAGTCAATAAACTACTTGTCAATAAACTGCCTGTCAATTAACTAGGAATAAACTGTTCCATGCCAGTCAATTTGTTCGTCTTCTCCTCAAAACAATTACTGATAATAATAAATGATTATCAGTGCATATCATTGTCAACGTCCAGTAATTACTTCAATGGTTTGGGGACAAACTTCATTCAACAGTGAGCGAGGGGTTAATCTAACAATCAGCCAGTGACTGCCAGAGTATATGCAGCTCAGTGTTTGGAGAGGAACTTCATTCAACAATGTGCGAAGGGTTAATCTAACAATCAGCGAGTGACTGCCAGAGTACAATATGCAGCTCAGTGTTTGGAGAGGAACTTCATTCAACAATGTGCGAAGGGTTAATCTAACAATCAGCCAGTGACTGCCAGAGTACAATATGCAGCTCAGTGTTTGGAGAGGAACTTCATTCAACAATGTGCGAAGGGTTAATCTAACAATCAGCCAGTGACTGCCAGAGTACAATATGAAGCTCAGTGTTTGGAGAGGAACTTCATTCAACAATGTGCGAAGGGTTAATCTAACAATCAGCCAGTGACTGCCAGAGTACAATATGCAGGTCAGTTATTGAAACATGGATGGCCATACTCGATTTGTCTCTCAGTTTTGTTTTTACTCTTCATTTAACTTCAATTTAGCTACTGTATAACAATGCACCTAAACCGTGCCTATTACAAATAAGTAAATGTAAAAAAACAATTCTTTAATTTCAATTACAAGTCTAACTCGAGTTTATTTTTTATATTGTCTAAAATTCAGTTAGTTTTATAAGCAAATGAACGTCATTTAGAACGTTATATACCATCATATTTTTTTAATCATACCCGATTTTGTTTATTCATGCGTCTGTCCAAACGAACTCATTAGAATCTTGAGGTGACTTAGCACTTTGATAACGATAGTGTTAATTCGATAACCAGCAACATATTTTACAAAATGGTCAGAACACAATCTATATTCATCTATGTACTGAAAAGCTTTCAAATCAATCCTTCTATAATATATCAATAAGCTATAATTATAGATTTATTGGCTAGATATAATAGAATATCTCACGACTATACAAAGTTAATAAAGATAAAATGGCCAATGCCTGGAGACATGAAGGGGGTTATGTTATGTAAAATTAAGTAATATTAATGTTATTAAATGTTCAGGACTTTATCGTTTTATTTATATATCACAGCACGTTTCATTATTTTTAATCGTTACAAATGGCAGGTTTGCGATTATCATAAATTATTTCAACCCTAGCTGAAGGGCGAATAGGTGAACCAGCTGTGCAAGCTATAATGTTCCTGTAATCCACCTTTCCAGCAGAACAGCTGCGTTCTTGGCTGATTTACTTTTATAGCCAGCTATATAAATCGTTTTTCTAATGTGTTACCGGACATCTGATAAATCGAATGAGTAACTAACTATTTTTTTATGTCGAAAGGTTAATTTAGGACACTAAAAATATGTATAATTTCTTTTTTATGTGTACAACTGTCATAAATATTTGAAACTTTTGCTGAAACTACTTTCCTTTCTATAACATATAATAGTAACATTTACAATAAAGCACCAAATATTGTAATATAACTGTAAAGGAAATTTGGTATTGATGGCTTTAAAATACAATTCCTTTACAGTACATTGCTCATTTGTAAAAAAAGGCAATACTGAGTTTATTGGCGCACGTGATTAGGCTGAGCAGTAGCGAAAACTTTTACACGGGTAACCATTATGGCAAATATAAAATACCAGAATGGCTAAATTTGTAATCTAACTGAATCTATTACGCATATGACATATAACACATGTAGGCTAACTATACACGTACAACAAACTGTTTTTGTGAATCAGCGTGCATCAAAGAGTGAAGAAGTGTTTTACTCTTATTATTTTAAATACTCCTTCCGGCGCAATAGGAAAAGTATGTATATTTTGTAAGAACTGAAATGTTATTAATTTATTCTAAGGGGACTTACATAAACTCAATATCTCGAAAACGTTATAAATAAAATAATTGATCAATTAATAATTGTTAGTAGCTGTATGACCATTAAAGAACACCTTTTTTCTATAGGTTTAAAAGTAACTGAGATTTTAATTTGAACGGTTTATTAATAGAAAAAAATATATTTACTTCAAAATAGACAAGAACTGGTTATTTTATGGTGCATGTCCATTCATGGAGTTTGACTGATTGTCGTTAAAGCATATCACTCAGTTGGCTGATACAAATTTTCTCTAAAGATTTCTTTTATGTGTGATTGGCTCAAGGTCTATCTGTTTATTTCAAGAATAAAACGAGGTACAGACTTGACATCTCATATGCAACCTCAACGAAGCCTATTACGCGATATGTGACGTCACATACTACGTGCCTACCTTACGTGTTACTAATCTACGGAAGAATGGAGAATTAACGTGTAATTCTCAAATGAAATAGTCATATTACATTTGAATTTAGTGTTAATTGATGTACAAAATACATATTAATTAGTTAAACTTGTTTCGAAATTTGAAACAATAACGACTGTATCATATTAAACTTTAAAGTATTGCAACCTCGAATATAACATTTTTCTATAAAGCTTTACCTTATTGTAGACATCACATTACAATATCAAATTTTAAAATATCGTATGATACATAAGGCACCAATACACTTTTCTTTCTTGATAAAAATATAATATTAGGATTCATTATTTTGGGATACGCGATATCTACAGCAGAAGCTAAAAGCACATTGCAAAAGCAACTTTGCATACTTCTAAATAGTAGAAAATATAAAATATATCTATCTTAAGGTGTGATCATAATTTTTAGTTTTGATTCTTGATATGTAATTTTATTTTTCTATGAATGAAATTCCTTAACATATGCAAAATTTCTCATCACTAATGGACTCACCTTATGACGCTGAGGACAACGAGCCTAGTCTGTTTGTGAATAAATCACGCAACCTCTTCATGTAAACGTAAAAGAACGGCAAGGCAGTATTAGAGACTATGCGATATACCATACATCAATGCATTTGCTGTTTTAAAACCATGCTTAAAGTATTTTTTATATAATTTTAAAATAGACATATTAATAACTCAAAAAGTGAGTTCAGCCAACGCGAGCATTATCTATTCACTAGTGACTCATCCAGAATATTCTGTTTGAGAGGAGACATCAAGTGCTGCTGACACTGCGTGAAACTTGTATAGATGCGGGTGTGCACTGCATTTAGATGTGTTACGTATCACTATGTGTAGTCTGCTGGTCTCACAGCTATTCACAAGTAACACATCCAGAATATTCTGTTTGAGAGGAGACATCAAGTGCTGCTGACACTGCGTGAAACTTGTATAGATGCGGGTGTGCACTGCATTTAGATGTGTTACGTATTACTATGTGTAGTCTGCTGGTCTCACAGCTATTCACAAGTGACACATCCAGAATATTCTGTTTGAGAGGAGACATCAAGTGCTGCTGACACTGCGTGAAACTTGTATAGATGCGGGTGTGCACTGCATTTAGATGTGTTACGTATTACTATGTGTAGTCTGCTGGTCTCACAGCTATTTACCTGAAATTAGCTCCTAATTGACGAACTAGTTACATTTAAAACTTAAGTGAAATAGGATAAGAAATTCACAATCAACTACACTGATAATTAGTTAATTTGTTGAAACAAATTTATAGGAATAAACAAACAGGTAATTCAATTAAATACACAATACATTCATTAAATACATTCATTGTACTTATTTTGGTTTTTGTTATATATTTATATAAAGTTCATTTCAGTATAATATTATGATTTAAATGGTATAGATAAATATGTAATTATTTATTTCTGTGTTAAAATATTAGATCTGTAATATTAGTTTAGTTTTTTTTCGTATACCTGTCAGAATTTGTATTTACAACTTTAAAATGGGTTTTACTACTGTTATTACTAAACTTTATTTTGGTAAAAGCTAACATAGTATTAGATATAAAATAATCTGCCTTCTAAATAGACGCGGACTAAAAATTTAAGTGCCAAATTACATTTTATGTTCCAGCCAACAGTTGTAATTTTATTTAAAAACTATCTTGTTAAATAATTCCACTGCTCCTTTGTTTATATCGATAAACTAGCAAAATGGTTTTTACTTTTCTTGTAAGCTATTTTCACAAAACTATTTGGAATAAATTATAGTACTTCTTTTTAACTTTATCAATTATATTTAATTTTTTACTATGAATTACACTAATAGAGGGACAACATCTTTCACTGCATATAAGCTTTTTATTACTGCCATAGCTAAAAAGTGTGTGGACAGAAATAGTCAAACGTATTGGCAAAAGTGACTGCCTTTAAATCTCTAAAATATTGTAAAACACGGCTTAGGAAAAATAAAGTAAGGAAGGAGAATAATTAATTTTTTATAAAGTGTTCTACCAATTATAGATGTAATTTCCAAATACATATTTCCCCTTTATTTACTCCGAGAGAAATGTAAAGTCCTTTCCAACTGAAACGTGATCGCATTTCACAGCTGAATGAGTCTCCGTCGCTTAGAGACAACACCTTCTGTCCTTGCCCTCGGGCACTTCCTTGACAAATAACATGACAAGTAATACAATTTAACATATAATTTAATATAACATAACAAGTAACTCATGTTACAGATAAGTAAGTCGCTCAGCTCGCTCACCCCGACTCCCGGACAGCCGCGGTCCCGCAATCACCTAAAGCCCGGATGCGAACGTGAGCAAACCACTTTACACATTGCCTTTGGGAACATAATTTCCAATGGTAATTTTAGTAAAGCAAAACAAAATTTATACCCCATAGTTTACTTCAAAATTTACAAACGGTACAATTCTGATTTCAAATTCGTTAAAACTTATTTTAGTTTGATTTTGTATAGCTAAAACAAATTTTATTAAAATGCCTAAGACAAAAATGTGGGTTCAAACTTGGATCATTATTCAACGATATTCTTGGTAGTGTAGCAGTATTTTTCAAAAACTGCACTCGAAAGTAGAAATATAGTCTCGCTACGTAATAATATTAGTATTGTTACATCTTCAGTATTAAAAAGATCCTGATGTATACAAATAAAATTTACTTTTTAAAGGAGATGTTGTAAAGAATGTGAAGCCCAAAAGGCTGATATGACTATAACGCTTAATGATTAAATCTATTTTATCCACTATGTCCATAAAATCTCACCAATTGTAGCTTTTAAAACTTTACAAAGTTTCGAATTTCCTTTATTTTGCAGTAACATTCTAAAATACAAAACACTTTTACAAAATTATCAATAATTATTTTCTGCTTCTAATAAAACATGTGTCCTCCACAATATGAGCAATCGTTTGAATTAAATTTACAGGGATCAGCTAAACCTTACCTAGATCTAACAAGAATGAAATTTACTTTATTCACCAAAAGTTCTGAAAAGTGTATTTTCCCCAAAAAATTAACGTGTGATCTACTTTTCATGTAGGGTTTATTAAACAGTGTTCCGCCCCTTTATCCAAGAAGATTACAAATCTGAAATCCACTTAAAATGTATGAGATGACTGTAAAAACCTTCTTGCATGTTTATAAGCTGACTCAGACTCACTTTTGATGAAACACTATGAATTCTGTAATATCTCATTATAATGTATCTTCCATTAAAACGTCATAATAATCTTCCTGATGCAATAAACAATCTAAATAATCTGCATTTCAGGTACTGCAATTATAAGTTTCTGGTTATTAGATTTTTTTTTTTTTTTTTTTTTTTTTTTTTTTTTTTTTTTTTTAACAGAGGGCCAGGTTTACTAGGCCTGGTAGTTGCCTCTCAGCCATCCGGCTTATTGTGCACCCTCTCCCAGGTTTAAGCTGTATCAAATCCCAGGCCTTTACAAAACCATGAGATCTTCTGAACAATGCCTTCCTGTTCCAACCCCTCTTCCGTATGCATAAGAACACCTAGGGATCTTGAGCGTTTTGCTCTGTAATGCCGGACATTCAAATATGACGTGCTTGGCTGTTTCGTCAGCCTCGCCACATTTCCTGCACAGTGTTTCCTGAACTGGAATACCTATTCTGTTCAGGTGACTTCGGAATATCCAATGACCTGTAATAAAACCAGTCACCTTTCTGATCTCCGTTCTACTCATTCTAAGGGCATCTGCTGCAATGTTCCTTGATGGTCCCTTGAGCATCCGCTTTGCCTGTACATTCCCCTCAGTGTTTCTCCAATGTTGTAGGTGTTTTGTTAGCCATCCACTTGGTAACTGATCTACGTGCTAAGTTATATGAGACCCCACACGTTGGTTCAGGACCGGTAAGAAGACGGTTGGCTCCCAAGTTAGCGCAACCGTCTGCCCCTTCATTTCCTGTGATTCCTCTATGTCCAGGCACCCAAGTTAGAATAACTTTATTGGTTTTCGCCAGCAATTTCAAGACCTTATGGCATTCCCAGACTGCCTTCGAATTACAGTCATGGTTGGCCAAGGCCTGCAGAGCAGCCCTGCTGTCCGAGTTAATGTAGATGTTTTTGCCTTTGTAGCCCCTTTCCACATTAACTCTTGCACATTCTGCAAGGGCTGTAACTTCAGCCTGAAAGACAGTTGCCAGTTTACCTAGGCTAAAGCTTAAGTTAACCCTCGGTCTGGCTCCCCAGACCCCTGCCCCAGTACCCTTCAGAGTCTTTGACCCGTCCGTGTACCAGGTTAGAGCCTTCTTCATGTAGTCAGGCTCACCTTTTGACCATTCCTCCTTCCTCTCAACAATGTTTGACTTGAAATGGTTTTTTTTCCCAGTCCGTAACCTTTGCCATTCTGTCAGACATCATTTCTAGAATATCCAGTTTGAGAATGTCAACGATCTTGGAGTGCTTACTAGCATGGTGATAATGCCAGTTCCCATTGCACTTCAGTCTGTAGGCAGCCATCCTAGCCTCTCCTATGACGAATATGTCTAGGGGTGGGAGGTTTAGCACTACTTCCATAGCAGCGGTTGGTGTTCCTCTCATGGCACCCGTTGTCCCCAAGCATGCCAACCGCTGTACCTTTGACAGGTTTTTTGCGGCAGTCACCTGTTGGACTTTTGGCCACCATACCACTGAGCCATACACCATCATTGGCCTAATGACTCTGGTGTACAGCCAGTGTGACATGTCGGGTCTAAGCCCCCATGTGCATCCTACTGCACGTCTCACCATCATCAATGTAGTCTGAGATCGTCTGATTATGTATTCCATATGACAATTCCAGGTGAGTTTATCATCCAGTTTGACACCTAGATATTTGAACTCCCTGCTTAACTGTATCTGGCCCCCACATAGGACTGGCTGTGTGATTTCCAGTTTCCTTCTTCTTGTAAATGGTATCATGACGGTCTTCGAAGGATTTACTTCTTCGTCACACACACACCATCGCTCCACAATGGCCAGTGCTCTCTGCATCATTTCCAGACACGTTACCATATGCTTACCTCTTATGAGTATAACAACATCATCTGCATAGCCTTGAGCATACATACCCTGTTCATTCAGAGTCCAGAGTAAGTCATCCACAACTATGTTCCACAGGCTTGGTGATAATACACCTCCTTGTGGACATCCTCGCTGCGTTTTTGACCTCTCTTGTGATTCCGCACAGAGATGCCTGTGCTCTTCTGCTCTTAAGCATGTTACTTATCCACCTAACAACAGTTTCCTCCGTACCCCTGGATGTAAGCTTAGACACTATAGAGTGAGTACTCGTATTATCAAAAGCTCCTTCTATGTCCAGGAACACTGCTAAAGCTATTTCCTTTTGTTCAATAGCTTGCTCAATCTTGCCAACCAGACAGTGTAGGGCTGTTTCACAAGATTTACCTTTCTGATAGGCATGTTGATTTGGATGTAAGGGACGATTGATGAGGACTGTGTCCCTTAAATGCCTATCCAGAACCTTCTCCATGGTCTTGACAAAGAAGGATGTTAGGCTTATTGGTCTATAAGCCTTTGCAACCTCATAGGAGGGTTTGCCTGGCTTCGGGATAAATATAACCCTAGAGGTCCTCCAAGATGAGGGTATGACTCCTGTCGCTAGACTAGTTCTAAACAGTCGTAGGAGCAGGGGTATCACCAAGTCCCCACTCTCCTGCAGTAAAGGCGGGAAAAAATGCCATCGGTACCTGGTGATTTGAACGGCTTAAAAGACTCCAAGGCCCGTTTTATCCCTAAGTAGTTGATGACAGTCTTTGCACAGTTCCAGTCCACCTTAGACGAGCTATCTCTAGGTTCTCGCCGCCATTCACTAACAACTGTTTCACTGGTTTGAAACGATCCTGGGAAGTGTGTATTCAGTAAACACTGAAGAGTCTCCTCAGGATCCTTGGTGTGAGTCCCATCTTCCCTAAGTATAGTACCCACCGCATTTGTGGGGCTTCGAGCTAGGACTTTTTGGAGTTTTGCGCAGTCAGGAGCCTTATCAATACTCTGACAGAATTCTCTCCACGAGTTTCTCTTAGCTCTTCTCACCTCTTTATTGTACTCTGTTAGAGCAGCAGAGTACCTATCCCAGTTCCCTGCACGTTTGCATGTATTATATGCTCTGCGAAGGTTTTTCCTCAAGGTTTCCAGCCCCTGGTTCCACCAACATGCTTTTTTCCTTGAGTTTTTTCTCAATCACGGGGCAGGCTTTGTGGTACGATTCTATCATGGCGTTTTTCAAAGAGTTCGCCATGTCCTCGACCCCTTGCCCCTGATACCCATTTTCCCTTACTAGATTGTTTTTTAGCTCTGCATTGAAAGCTACCCAATCTGTTTTCTTTGGGTTTCTATAGGTCTCCTTTATTTTATACGACCTCATGTCAAAGGAGATATACTTATGATCTGAAGCAGATGCTTCATCAAGCACACTCCAGTTTAAAACTTTAGTTGCAATAAAGTTGCTAGTCAGAGTTATATCTAAGACCTCTTCTCTTACCCCTGTACCTCTTCTTTGTACAAAAGTAGGTTTACAGCCTTGATTCATAATAACTAAGTTAGATTCTACTATGAAATTCAAGAGGCACTCACCCCGATTGTTGATGTTGCTGCTCCCCCAAGCGGTGTGGTGGGCATTCGCGTCACAACCGACAATCAGGTGCCTCCGCGTAAGGGTTCCGAACTCCACAAACCGCCTCATCTCCGCAGTTGGCGGTGGTTCTGGAGAATCGTATGGGAGGTAAACTGATGCAAACAGGATTCTGATGTTGCCATCACCTGTCTGCAAGTGAACCTCTGTCACGGCTGTGTCTCTAGAACACATTTGTGCCATTTTTAGTGATTTGATTTTGTTACTGACATATATACATGCTCTAGGGTTGTTACTGCCAGAATCATATATCAAATTACCTTTAGCGGTGCTCATCCCCATCACACGGCTGCCAATGGTCCATGGTTCTTGGATCAGGACCACGCCTATGTCGTCAGCCAGGATCTTCTGGCAGAGTGTTGCCGTAGCTGCTCTGCTGTGGTGTAAGTTTATCTGGAGCACCGCTGTCATCCACTATTGATCATTACCTCCCTGCAGCTTGAAGGTGATCCTGTCACTGCCCAAAAATGGGCGCATCGCCAGAGTCTTCAGCTTCTTCAGGGAGTCTTCGTCCACATGAAGGACCAGGAATTCGCCGTTGGTACTAGATTTTCCCTCCAACAGCAGTCCATTGATCCGTGTCAAGGTCATTCTGGTTTTTTGAGGGCTTCGAACAGCTCTTGCTTGCTGTCCACCTCGATGTCCTTAGGGATAAAAGTGGATACTTTAAACATCCTTACCAGACTTTTAGCTGGGCCCATTTTCAGCTGAACCCCTTCGAAAGGACTCGGCTCCTGGACCTGCTTCTCTAGCCACACCTTTGTTTCTGTGTTAACACAGCCGACCACTATCGCTCCACCTTCAACATGACAGCTGGACATCCTAACGTTTTTTGCCCTTAAAGGCGCGTTTGCCCAGCACTTTCTTCAGGTTGTTGGCTTCTTCCGTCGATAGCTTCACTTCTGGGTGTTCGAGCCGGACAATAGCCAGCTTCTCCACAGAGATCCTTTCGGCATATGTTTCGGGTGTCTTCTTAGTGACACCTCCATCATGCCCCTTCCTTCTTTTCTCCCCTCCCTTTGCTTGTTCTTCAGGTGTCAGCTGCGATCGCTGCCTCTTCACACCTGAATAGCTTGGGGTTTTGTTGTTTTTGGGCTGGTGCGGAATGAGTTTTCCCTTGCTCTGAGGCCCCAACAACAACCAAGTTCCCTTTTGAGGAACCGGCTTCGTTGTTTGGTTTCATCAGAGCTCGGTTTTTCTCTTCCCACCTCTTCTGCCTTTCTTTCCGGGGGATTATCGGCTCACCTCTAGCGATAGCCTCTTCTATCCTCCGCTTTCGTAGTTCGCCTCTCGAGAGCCGCTTCTTTTTTGGCTCTTCCGGCCGAACTTCGCCTTCTGACAAGAGAAGTCTGTCTTCCTCCATTGGGGTCATCTCAGACACTCTTAGTTGTTCAATCGGTAGCTCTTCTGGTTGAGTTTCGCTTACCTCTTGAGTTTCAGTTTTGGTTTTGTTTTGGTTTGGTTCATTCTCCATTCTGATCCCACGAGAACCGGGTTTTTGCGGTCCATCTTCCCAGTGACCCGATTAGGAAGATAAGGGTAATTACGACTGGGTGTCCCCTGGTTCCCAGAAGGCTCCGTTGTAGACACTGAATATACCCCCAGTGCCACGAGACTCTCAGCACGGGTCGCATAACACCTTAGTCTGGGGTTGTTGGTAAAGTAGGGGTGGGACCATCAGGAAAGGAAGGGATAGGTAGCTACTCTCAATTTCAGGGCCAAACTAAGAGGGGGAAAAGGTTTTTCTACCCTTGTCACTGGAATAGTGACAAGGGAAGGTGGCTTCCTCCCCTTGCCCTGCCACTCCCTTAGAAGTTGCAGCACAAGACGAGGATGGTACATCACCCACGATCCCATCTGGGACAGTGGCTGATGCCGATGAGGATGCCATTCCCCCACGGGTAAGTTTACTGACTCACATCAACATGTATTTTACATTACCTTTCAACAAACCCATCTAATGTTGCTGGTTATTAGATACTAAACTACTTCTTGTTTATAAATGAAAAATTTATACTAAATTTCATATTACATGGTAGCACTAAATCAGTTGAATGTCAAAGATTGAATGAAATATACAAGCAATCCACCATAATTTTGTGTATTATAAGCCATAAGTGGTAATCAAGGTTAACCATTAATGTATGAGACTAAATGTTTGCTGTTCTTAAAAATATACGTTCTTGGGATGAAAACCTTTTTAGTAGCAGTTATATTGGTTACTATATTGAAATTTCATAGCGTGTGTATATATATATATATATATAATTTCAATAAACATTGAATCTCAAAAAGTACTTGCTCCGCCGGGAGTCGAATCCGGATTTCTCACTTGCGCGGGTGAATGTGCTGCCATTACACCACAGAGCGCTTAGCCTACTTTTTCCCATTCAATTATTTTGTATTTGGCCGTATCTGTAACATATGCGTTTAAATAACTAAACTGACATATGATCGGAAGACCAAATACCTGTCAAACGACTGTCAGACGGTTAGAAAGATAGGAAGACAGCATACATTCAATTTTTCCAGCCCCTCGACTGATAGGCTTCACTAACTCTAATCCAATTAACACAATAAATTAATAACGGAAAATAATATATTTTAACTTATAATAAATAGATAATACAAAATATCCTTTGCCTTATTCTGTACTTGGGGATTCTTACACGTGAAGGCATTGAAATCTGTAAATTCATAAAAAGAGCCATCCCTCCAATTACATACGTGTGGGTCAACTTATCATTGTGTTTACTTTTTATATCATATATACGTATGCAATGTAAATTAGTTTGTTTGAATTCAAATTTGTATAAACTGTATAAATTGCTCTTTGTTGTTCTAAAGTTGGAATAATATTGTATATAAGAATTTAAAAAAATTGTGTTCTTATTTACAATCCGCCGTTGCCAAGAATTTCTCCTGTCATAATTAAAATTAAATCGTTATTTACTTTTCACTAAACAATATATTACTAACATGTCTTCGAAATGAATTACGAAATTTATGATGACAAAAGTCTGATTAAGAATTCACTTTAATATAGATTTTTTCATATATTTGGATTCAAATGATTCTGCTCTTAACAGTATGGCGTATATTGGTTAACTTAGTTCCAGGAATAAGTAAATTAATAACATATATTAAAATGTTAAACATCAGTTAACATTATTCATTTAAATCGGGTGAATGCCACAAGTTATTCCAAGTAATTGGGTAAAAGTTCTAGTCTTCATGTTACAAACCAGCTTGAAATAATTACGAATTTGTGGTTGGTACACCTGAAGTAATGAGAAACTAATTCCATGTTAAAACTCATAGATCTAAGTAAATTCGTTGGTTCTTAATTTGGATTCTCAACCTAAGTGGGTTGTTTTATTGTTTCGCCCAGGGGACGAGAAATTAATGGTTTACGGTAGGCGAAACCGCCGAATTATATTTAAATTTAAAACCTTTTTTATATTAATACATTTAAACTATTATAATACTGACGCCATTATGTACTTTAAAGTGTGGTGTAATCACGATTGACACTTGAGGAATCGTTTATCTCTTCAGTGCTACAAACTCAAGTTATGAAACGTGACTTCAAATTTTGCCGTTTACAGTATCATCTAGAGTTGCCAGAGTAAAGTTGTTACAAACTTTTATGAAATTCGTTGGGTTGGGAAACATATGTAATGGCTTCGCTTTATCACAATTTCCTATTTATTTAGAACTGTTGTCTCTTAGAGCATAAATGGAAAAAATGAACTTTTGTTTGAACTAACGTGTAAATTTGTACTAAAAAATTATTAAATTGCTGAAAAATCCATATGAAAACAACAACTCTGTTCTTTTTATGGTATTTTTACAGCAATTCGAGACCAAACTGTTTTAAAAATGAATAAGTATTGTTGTTTAATGAATGTTTTGTGTTTTGAGGATAGAAGTAAGATTTAGTAATTACTGAAAAGATGTTGCCTCATAAAGTTATTATACGTATATAAAGAATTTTAGCGTATAAAATATTATTTGAATGAATAAGCTCTTACCTCATTGATAAAAAGAAAGTTGGTTACCTTTACTATAATTATGTTGCCCAACCAACATGTAACAAATAAATAAATGAGCAGCACAAGTAGTAACTGGCAGTACATTGCTGTCTTACCGCGGTTATCGCAGTGGGCATGATTTTAGATTTTAAAATGGTCGATACCTGAAGTCTGGGTACTGTTAAAAATCCTCTTTTTAAAAGTTTTCACTCTTTATTCCAGGTTTATTGAAATGATCACTGTGTGAGACTAGTTTTTAAAACCACTCTTCTGTGAATAAAAGTACTCATGTATAGTTTAAAGCAGAGGTTCTCAAAAGCGTTGGGCGCGATGAAGGTTAAGAGGGAGCCAACGCTTACAAAACAATAAAGCAAACTTTGTATTTTTAAAATTACAACAAGTGTACGTATAATTTTTAGTCATCGTCGTAATATTGATGAATATTTTATTTTTCTTACTTTATCGGCAGTAAAATAATGTGAGTGTACACCGACATATTTTCAGTATAGCGCTGGAGATGACTCGCGGTAGTGCCTGGTTGTTGTGGTATCGCAATGACTCGTGAAATACGACCGTGACAGATCGACACCAGTCTTTCCCGAAACCCCTACCAGCCCTACCTCTAACGCCAGTGCGCCATGTCTAGTTCAGTTTGTGCAGTTCTCAGAGAATCGCTCAGAAGAAAATCGCACACTATTGGAGAAAAACTTGATATTACCAGCAGCAATTGATATGGTAAACTGTGTTTCGAGAATCCATGGCTCAACAGTTGAACGGATTGATGGAAAAAGTGTAAAATTTTCATTTTGCCATATAAGTTGATGAAGTTACCGATTGCCATAGAGTTGCTTATTTAGTATGTTATGTAAGATTCTTCGATGATGATGCTATGCGGGAAAAGTTGCTTTGCTAGTTGTGAGACGTATTCAGCCGATACCATTGGTGAAACCATTTTCCGAATGATTGTAAACATTTTTCCAGGATAATGACATATCTTGTATAAAATGTACGGGAATTTGTACAGGTGGAGCTCGGACTATGTCAAGGAAGTACACTTTACTTCTAGGGTCGATCAAAAAGGTAGCTCCAGAAACTAGATGGACACACTGCATAATTCATAGAGACGCTTCAGCAGCAAAATTTATGACCCCGGAACTTGATGAAATTTTAAACGTGGTCGTTAAAATATCAAATTTCATTAAAGGGCAGCCTTTAGAGTCTCGAGTTTTTAAGATTTTCTGTGAAGATATAGGCTTAGAACACACGGCTTTACTGTTTAATACTGAAACTCGCTGGCTATCGAGAGGAAAGGCTTTGTTTGACCAGAATACTTGTGCTTAGATATTAAGTCCTTGCATTTTAGCTCGCCAAAACCACCAAAACCCAACGTTTGTTACTGATTCAAATCTTTTACTGCGATTAGCGTACATGGCAGATATATTCGAGAATATTAATGTACTAAACAGGTCTTTACAGAAAAAAATATGCAAACCTGCCGCAAAAAGTTAACAGCTTTGTAAAGTAGCTAAATTAGTACGAGGGCGGTCTAAAAAGTGACAATATTGAGCTATTTCCTAATCTTAAAATCATAATTGAAGAAATGGATCTCAAAATTATTCCAATGAGTCCAAAGAAAACGTAACACTTAGAAATCATCAAATCTCTTTAACAAATATTTGTGAGGGCTGATGGTTTGGTATGGATTCAAATCCCGTTCAAACCATCCGTCGATGGGTGCTCCCTCAACATGAAATAAAAAATCTCATTGACCTCCAGAGTGACACTGAGCTTAAAAGTAAGTTTAAGTACTCTTCTCCTACATCCTTCTGGTTTGGTGTACAAAAGGGGCACCCGATTCTGAGTGGAAGACGTTATAAATATTCGCTCTATTTGCCATAATTTTGTACCATTAGTTAGTTCCATTTTATACAATGCAACATTTCACAACCTAGTTAGCCAGTACAACTTAATATTATTTTTTATCCAATGTTCCGGAACTAAATTATCGACGGAATAACTACCTAATTGGCACGCGTATGAATATTTTATTTTAACCCTTCGTAGCAGCCCAACTACGTGACCGATTTCACCTCGCGCGCTTTGTCCGTAAGTAAAATTTATATTTTTTTAATTTTTTTTTATATTAATATAAAAAATTTATATTTTTTTATATTTTAATATTTATATTTTATAGTATTTTAATTTATAATTTTATATTTTTTAAATTATCCCTTTGATGCCAACATATAAAAATGAATGTAACGTAAAGTAAAGTTGTAAATATATGTAAAAGTAACTTACCCTTGAAGATCTTTTATTTGCTTGATTGAAATGGATACAAGTTGTGGCGTCGTCCTTCTGACGAGCACATTGTCGTGATAAGTTTTTTGTCTCATTAAATGGCTAATACCGACGCGAATTTGTTTTAGGCGAGCTCACGTATTATTTGAGTAGATGGCTATCACTTTCATAACTTCTACTCCTCTTCTAGTAATTACCGACTAGACATAACCCTTCTTAGACTACACCGCCATCGTCTCGTGCCAAGACGCCGACACCCGGGTTGTGAGTCTACATATTGCGAAGGGAAGTAAAATCTTAAAGTTTTATAAAGTAAAATATCGTAGGCATAATTCCATAGAACATTAGATATTTTAGGCCCACCTATCAGATATACATTTTTAGCAATGTGGCAAGGCATACATTTAATTTACCAACTAAAAGTGGTGTTTGTAAGTTTCATTAATTAAATTGAACTTATAAGTAAACTTTGCAATTCGAGTATTTATTACTACGACCTCAGAAGTCACCACCCCCATGTGTTATCGTCATTAGGTACAATTTATTCTTGTGAAACTGAGTTTTCTGGTCTAGCTGCCATGAAGAGTAAATATCGCTCAAGACTGAATTTGACCAAGTAACTTAGAGCAGCGTTATCAGAACTGACACTGCGTTCCGACAAACTATGCGCAAAGAGAAAAAAAGCACATCCTTCACATGAAAGCTATTTTTATTATTATTACTTTGAGTTATAAATAACAATTATGTACACTGAAATGTAACTGAAATAAATGAATTGTAACTGTTTGTATATAATTCTTTGTTTGATTACGATTAAAACTACTGCTCCATCAGGATCTAGCAGGTATGAAATGTGCAAAACTAAGCAAAAAAGTTAACTTTAAAATTTCAAAAGCCGCTTACTTATAAAATACCCTTACATGTAGGGGGACCCGGCTATCAGCTGGATTATGCAGGGGGGTGCGAAGTAAAAAGTTTGAGAACAGCTGGTTTAAAGCACTTGGAAAATCACCAAGTTGACCGCCATGCTCTGCAACCGTGAATAAAAGTAATCCTAGGGAAATTGAGTGAGGTTCTTTAGAAGCAGTTATGTATGATATTTTTTGCGGTTTAAAAGATTTATCTTTTAAAGCAGTTATGTTTTTATTCAGGGCGTTTGAGAACAACCTGGAAGTAAGAGGTCCTAGAAGTGCTAAAATAAAAGGCAAAAAGGAAGAGTAGCCGAGTCTACGGAAGAAAACAATAGTCATAACATGTTAGTACTAGTCTGCTTAGAATTTATACAGTTTTCAATGAATTTTAAAAGAAAACTAATCACAGAAATGAAACAACAGTAAGAAATATCAGCGAAAGGCCCTAATTAATAGACAACTGAAAAATATTTAGACTGAAATGTGTGAATCTATCTAGGTACTGTGTCAAAAATCCAATGTTTATTGAAACTGAGCAAACTGGTATCTGTGAATCTATCCTACCATAACTTTGTCCTAGCCCAGTTTTAGTGTACATCACTTACTGATATTTAGGTATCTCATTTAGAATAGTACAAGTAAAAGAAATCATGTGATTTCATCTCATATAACGTCATACAATTTTTATCTTAACGTTTTACCTTTACACGTTATAAATATAAATTTCGAATATAAATATAAATTAAAACCGAAAATTTACTTTTTAGGAGTTTTTATACTATCCTAAATCTTTTATATCAACATAGATTTCACGAAAAACTAAGTTATGTGTTTACACAATAAATATCAGCTCTTGGCTCTTGGATTGCTAACTTAAAACTGTACTATTTAAAAATATTTTTGTTATATTTACATTGTTTTAAGAGTTATTTTTACATTATATCTACCTCGGCATATTTGGTATCATGTAAAAAAGTTAAAACTTATATCGAAGTAGTGCCGAATTTTTATGATCGTTTGAGGATATGTTTTCTTAAGGACGACCGTTAACTATGATATCTATTGGAGCTAACAATTATTTATCAAATGAAAATATTCTTAACTTTAACCATCTACTAATATTATTCATTTTCAAGGAATAGGTACATAATTTAGCTTATTTATTTGACCTAAAAGTAGTAAACAGTTTGACGCTATATCAGGATAAAACTTTAGATGAATTGAGCAATCTGCTAGTTACTGAGCTGTAGACATGTACAAATAAACTAAAAAATGAAGAAAATCCTTTCTGTAAAAGATAAGTTAGTAGATAAAAGTATCCTCATAATTCAGTAAAGTCGGGTAAACAACGACGGAATCAATTTCAATGTTTGTGTTCTCGAGTGGTTAAGTGTATTGTTGCAACGACTATCTTTAGGTTTGTGCTGCAAATAAAGAAATATATAATATATCGTGGATGGTACAGGTGTTTATAGTTTTATCTTAATGATGAGTGAATTATTTATTTTTTTTTACTAGGAGTGTACCAGTTTATCTACATAAAAATTTGAAGTGCTAATAGAAACTACTATAAATCAAGAATTTATAATTATTTTGGGAGTTTTTAATGGTGAAATTACATAGTGATTGGTACGTTTTGAACCAAAAGTTATGGCTTTATTTAAATCAAATATTAACAAAGGGAATGAAGAAATAGGAAGTAGGGCAGGTGGCTGGCCTGGGCTTCCTATCATAAAAAGTGTCTTACTAAATTTCTCCTTTATATTACATTATTTATTCCTTCATTCATGATTGATAACAAAGATATTTAGTGACTAGAAGAGAGTGCACCAAGGTAATGTAACAAAATACGCATTGAAACTAATCGTGAATTAACTAATGTATTGCAGTTACAATATAGGGGCGTTGAGAAATGTTGTGATTGTTGGAACTTTTGATATTACACTGAAAAAGTACTATTAACGACTCATTTTAGACAAAAATCGTCCATTGTATATATATATGTAGTGTATATATATATATATATACAGTGGACAGATGTTTTCTTAAACCACTCTTCTGTTATTAAAGTACTCATTTATAGTTTAAAGGACTTGGAAAATCACCGCATTGACCGCCATATATATATATATATATATGACACATT
Source organism: Homalodisca vitripennis (assembly GCF_021130785.1). Classification (NCBI taxonomy): domain Eukaryota; kingdom Metazoa; phylum Arthropoda; class Insecta; order Hemiptera; family Cicadellidae; genus Homalodisca; species Homalodisca vitripennis. The sequence goes on from NC_060211.1 coordinate 22,366,522, forward strand.
AATGGAGTCTAGTGATTTACAGCGTATTTTTCGGATATGCTCATAGAGAACATATCTAAAATAATAAAATAACTAAATTTTTTAAAACAAAACTATAGTTTGGAATAATTTAAATATTAAATATCGTATTAAAGTAAGTGATACCATTGCTGTTTGAGAATCGTTTTTAAAAACTTAGACTTAAAGCAATGCATAACAATCCCGTTTTTTTTTTTTTTTTTTTAAGCAAATACACGTTTAGACTGATGAAAGAAGAATGCATAGCTTGGATTTCCGGTAAATTCCTGAAGATAAATGCTGAAATAACATTTCTGAAAATACAGTAATTCTAAAACATTCGTGGAAATTTCATTCCTCTCTGTATGTCACTCCGCAATGTATCTGAAAAATGAACAGACATAATAGACTATGTGCATGAAGCTTACATTTTGAGTGGAGACAATGAGTTCGGTTATGGTGCAAACCACTCCATGTAATTTGGCTGAGCGTTATCTAATGTGTTAACATTGGTCATATATGTAACCACGCTAGCAACGAAAAAATATCAGAATGTATACATTTTTAAACAAACTCAGTATACTCATTAGAGATTTAACATATGACAATTATTATATATAGCCTAATTTTCCTAATAAGTCTAACATCCTTTTATGGTTACTTGGTACGTATACCTTTATTATTTTAACACTGATATGAAACCCAATAAAAAAACAAATATTGGAATATATCATGTAATAGGATATTTTGAGAAAAATTTCACCTGTAGACTTCTGTAGAGTTGATGATGCATGATGATTAGAAATGATGCATGTCCAACCATGGAATTTTGGCTGAACATCGATAAAGTCTATAACTTTATAGGCTCGCACGATATCTCTTTTATTGCACAGGGGATGCCGAGAGATGTAAATATTTCTTTTGCGTATGAATGTGTGCGGTTATATCTGTCAAAAATAAATAAGCTATAAACTTGATTTTACGCGTTGCGTGACGTAGTGTACTCCTACCTTGTGTATTTCATTTCATTCTGTGGCAAAAATATAAGTAAATATAAAAAATTTTAAATCCTAAACATGAAAAAAAAATTATCGCACTAACATTAAATATTTTCTTGGGTTATCCTCAATACTGAATATTTCGTGAGTTTTGTGGACACACAAAATTATTATAACGTTGTGACAAAACATTTAAATAATAATGAAATTATTACGCAATCGAGTAGCTCATCAAAAACGTGATAGAATGAGCTTATAAAAATGCAAGAAAGTTTTCCATTCTCTCTGCTCATGCATTTTAAGTAGATCTGAGCCGTATAATGTTGTGACAAGGAGGCAGAATATGGTGTAAAGGAATCTCCATCAAAATTTAATAACACTAATTAGAGCCAAATATTTTTCAATTCTTTTGGATGTTAAAATTGTTTTCTGGTATAATACTTTAAGTGATTGCTGCCCCGGAAGTTCATGAAATGTAGTTATGGATAAAAAAAATATTAAAAAGCACTATTTTAGGGAGTAGGGAGAAAATTGTTGGGAGCTTTGTAAGGAATATAAAATATTTGGGGTTTGTTGAATTATTTTATTATGTACTTATAGAATATATTATTACAGAAGAAATCACAAATTGACTGTTATATTTTTCAAAATTTAACACTTCAAATAGAAAAATATTTAGCAATACATGCTTAGAACTGGAAAAGTCTTTAGGCGTTCTTATTAATAAAAATAGTAACTACTGAAATTAAAAATGACACTATTTTAGTACAAAATGTACTAAATTATTTCTGCTTCGCAGGCAATTTCCTACGGAAAAACTGGCACATAGGAGACATATTTCTTTTGAATGTCGTTATTGCCTTCTAGAGATAAATGATAGTCACTGAGAAATATCCCAAGCTCATGAGATATCCCAAGCTCATGAGATATCCCAAGCTCATGAGATATCCCAAGCTAATGAGATATCCCAAGCTCATGAGATATCCCAAGCTAATGAGATATCCCAAGCTCATGAGATGTCCCAAGCTAATGAGATATCCCAAGCTCATGAGATGTCCCAAGCTAATGAGATATCCCAAGCTCATGATCCACTTGAGATTAACATTTTAAAAGAGTCTTTATACGCACCTGGGAAATAACTCGAATTTCTCTCCAATATTCTATGATGTTTTGTATACAATTGAACTTATATATGAATAAATGATTTATTTCCTATAAAACTTACAAAACTGAATTAGTTTAACAATGGCAGGAAAAGTACATTGACCTCTTTTACAAGTAGCGAGGTCAGCGAGAAAAAAGAATCTAAAATGTATACAACAACTAATTTACAATTTACAGGTTTACAAAAAAATAAATTTCCATGTCTAGCTTTTTAAAACATATCTAAATGTATAAGCTTTTGCATCGTCCACTATCATTCAGCGAACCTAACTGAATTATTGTAATAATGGTTAATTATTTACACTGATTTTATACGTTTTCTTATTAAATTTATTAAATTACACAGTTGTCAACATGTCAAAATTTACAGATATAGTTATGACAGTATTCTAAATAAACAACTCAATTCTTGCTTTCTTCAAAGCCACTTTTTTACTTGTGCACATAATACCTTAAAGTTTCTATTTGTTTAATGTGCAAAGGCAGCTGATTAAATATTTTTGGACCAGCGTAGGAAAAAGATTGTCTGAATTGTGATTTATTGACTTTTGGTAACCTAAACAGTATAAGATTTGTACTTCTGGTGGAAAAAATTATATATAAACACTCTTTCCAATTTTAATGCGCATACACTTCTTCCAAACGTAAGTAAATTATGCGTGCATACTCGAAAAGAATGTATCTTAAGTTGGTATAAATTAGTTAAACGAATGATTTACGTTTTATTTTCTGTGTATAGCCTAATTTCTGTTTATAATTATAATTTTTAAAGTTTAAAATTCATTATTACTCTTCTATTAAGTCGAAATTACATTTATTGAGAATAATAACTTGTAACATGTGAATCGTTTGAGAGGCAAATTAGTTATTACAATTATATGTGATGCTGCATTCAGTTGTAAACATTGTACATTAATGTAACGACTTTAGCTTGGCAGAGCTGTTGCAGACGTGAACAGCTGGGATTGGACTGGGCCACAGCAATCCCACAAATTGGAGCAATCACGCCCCACACGAGTTTTTACAGATCCGATACAGGTTGAACATCCGTTACGTATTTTTAACTGTCTTACTCTTTGTTAGTAAAATAAAAGATATCATCAACTTATTTTCTGTAAATAAATATACGTGTGATTTAGGTTAAACTTAGTTAAAAGCTGGTTTTATACTAAATAACTATATTGCTTACATGAATCGTAATCCGTTCAATAAATAATTTTAAATATTATAGTATTTTATACCATATACGTTTTTTGCACTAATAACAAACATGATATTTTTACAGAGACAATGCAGTATACGCACTCTTTTAGTTAGTGGTGGCAGACACAATGAACTTACTATAAGGTCCCTTATATCATACATATTATATAATAGTACCATGCATGGAAATACTCAAATTTACAAACGGAATGATGAAAATGATGAGAGATGGCAAACCTATAAACTGTGTTTCTTGTTGACATCACATACTTATCTAGTATGATAATAAAATGCAATAAAATATATACAGGTACAATAATGGCTGTAATTATCATTTATGTCATTTGAATTTCTAAATTAAATTTTATTATCTTTAATACTTAACGAGGTGCTTAATTATATATGCAATTTACTTTATTCCTTACGTACATAAAAAAATATTATCAAGTTAACGAATTTGATTTCATATACCGGTAAGAATCCATATGCCCGCAAAGGTCAGGGCACATTATAAAAAATTTAAAAAACATTTACATGGGATATTTAATGCCTACATTTAGACCTAGTTTTTGTAAAGCAGTATGTGATCTTGAGAAAATATTTAAACGATCAGTTATTAACCCAAAGTTGTGGATGAACATAATTCTACAGTCAGCGAGGGTTAATCTAACATCAGCCAGTGACTGTCAGAGTACAATATGGAGGCCAGCTGTTATTGGAACACGGATGGCCAAACTCGATTTTCTCTCAGTTTTGTTTTCATTCTTCAATCAACATCAACATTATTTGGCAAACGATGCATATACAACATCGTAATCGATGATGGTGCATGCAACTCCATGGGGTTTGGTGAACATTTTACATTGGTACAGTGTTTTACAACGACACCAAAGAGAAAATCTTAGAATGAGCAAATTTGCAAACAAATTAAGAATTTCAATTTGGCATTTTAAAATCTGACATGCTAAACACATGCAGTCTAACCATCTGCCGGATATCTCTAGAAATTTTTCATCTGTAGACTTTCTATTTTGCGTCCATAGAGTTCGATAAAGGTGTAACTCCATTCATGATGTTTGCTTGACCGTCGAAAAAAAACCTAGCATAATGTCTTTTCTGTCTGCATGTGAGCTTTAAAAACCTTTTTTCTGTAATATTGTCTGTCCGCAATATTGAGAAAGAAATGAGCACTATACCTCAACATTTCAATACATTTTCAATGCATCTGGTGAAGTCTTTAATGCGACCTGTGGGTCTGTCTGCCTATGAACAGTTGCGGAAATACAATACACGACCACTAATTATCACTAAATCAGTTTAACCGTTTAGCACGTATGAGATTTATTGATGTGGCGTCACGCGTCGTAGATTAATGTCTTAGCTGACGACGACCTGTCAGAAACTAGGCTCCGACTGTGGAACACGTTCTAAATGATCTTTTGATACGTACGTTGTGTGGAGAAACTTACTGTAGAGATAAGCAATAAAGCACTTTCTGCAACATGGACGGTAAAACTACGACTGTTTAATGTAATTTTTATGACGACCGTGTCTATAATTATAAAACTAACACAATTTATAACATTTCTTTTATGGCTTAAATCGCAATAGAATAAAATATTTTCTGTCACATTCAAAATTATTGATAATTCCGTTTTGATTGTACTGAAAGCATGTATTAGTGTTTTTAATAGATTTTTGAATTAATTTATGAATGAAGAATAATCATCACGTAAAAACAGATACATAAGTGCATCTTAACCCTTAATTATGGACGAAGCTACCCTTTGAAGGGTCTAAATCTAGGCTAAGTTACGTAAAATTATATAAGTTAAAAGTATTAGTAGGTTAAAATTGCTATGGAAAATATTAACATCATATAGATAACCTAATACGAAAACAATACGATCGAGAATCATTAATAACGCAGATTAATCTTTATATCAGTACATGAACCTTGTAATATTGAAGTTATTTAAGTAACAAATAACAGAAAGCTTGAACGAGACGCTTGAGATAAGCTCAACGATTAGTTCGGCAGGGAGAGGAAGATAGAAGGTTCAACTAATTATAAGTCCAATCCTATCCAAACTACTGCCATTCCCTCTAAACTAAGGAACATCACCATTTCCAATTGAAACTGCACCGATAAAATACTTAAGCAGATTACTCAGAACTAATCCTTTGTAAAATTTTAAATTTGAAATATAGTATATTAAATAGTATGCATAAAGACTACGTTTAAATTACTTTTACACGTTTAATTACTTTATAGATTGCTTTTAATACATTCTTACTTAGGGTTTTGATTTTTAAACTTGTTGTTACCCGCGGCTTCTCATGCAGTTTTCAAAATCTAAGTTCTTATAATGCTTAGTAAAAGCACTTACGATGTACAGTAGTATAATGAAATCCGACAAAATCAGGTACATTTATTTTAGTATTCACGCTTTAAAGTATCAGAGTTTAACTTGACTATGTTTTGAACATGCAGGTGCATTTAAGATTCGGGATATTTAAAGTTCTAAAGTCAAACCTGAGCCTGCCTTCCGCTATCAAAAATACATATATATTATAAGTTCCGGAAACCTACTTCAGTCAAAAAGCGTTTACTTCAACCCTCGTCGTGTCCTTCCAGTCTAAGATATTTCCTGGGCAATAGTACAATAGTATGGCTTGAGATTGTGGGGAAGCTGTTCAAATACAGATTTGAAAGAGTTTTCAGATCTCAAAAGAAAGCCGTAAGAATTCTTTCAAAATTAAACCCCAGAGAGTCGTGCAAATATGCCTTTAAGGGAGCTTGGATTGCTGACCCTTCCCTGTCTCTATATTCTCGAGGTAGCCATGTAATGCCGACTTAAATGCGAGTTGGTACGGGGCATGGATGTTCACCAATATGGGACTAGAGGCAGGGATAACTTTCGAGTCGAACAGCAAAGAACGGTACCTTTCGAACCATGATAAGTTGGAGTCGGACTAATCAATAGGCTCCCTGAGGGCATCAAACAACTCAATGAAAAAAAATCTAAACCCGGCTAAAACTATTTTCTTATGTCAAAGGCATTTTACTCAACTGATGAGTTCATGGTGGGCCGCTGGGATGAAAATCTTTGAAACTAACAACAACCACGAAACCCCCGGTTCTGAAATCGTATTGAATTGTATGTATTTACCTTGACCAACATCATTTATCTGATGTACTTATGTACTTTATATAGTTGCGTTGACGCATGCCATGCAATATTGTAATTGCTTCACGCAATAAAGAATATTATTATTATTATTATTATTATTCCAGTTTGCCTTATCATCTCATTGAAGAAAATATATTTACGTACGAAACTCAGAAGCCTATTTCGGTTAAAATGTGTCTACTTCCGTTCGTCTAAAATCACTTACGGTGCCGCCTTGAGTTTGCCTTCTTGCTCCGGTAAAAAACTATATACGTATGTAGCTCTCGAAAACATACTTTGGTAAAAAACTACTACTTCCGGCTCTTGAAATCTATTTCCGATCTAAAGTATTTCAGTGCCATAGTTTAGTTTACCTTGTTGTTTCGATGAAGAAAATATACATATTTAGGTACAGTTGAGAACACTATTATGGCCTCGGAAGAAATCCTATCTACTCCTTTATACTTCTGGTATAAGGGGGAATTCTTGTTAGTTTCATGCAGCTTTAAAAGATAACTGTTCATCAAGTTTTGCATTGTGAGTCTTGTTGTTTTTCGGATTGTAATCTGAGAAATAAAATAGATCGTTGAGTCATGTTAGTGTTCCTTTCTCTATTTTTTCTTAAGCCATTGTAAAATGCCATATCAGATGACAATTAACCCATTATTTTCCAGTTTAAAACTCCTTATCAGGCAGTGTACAATAAATACTATTTTTAACATTTAAACGTAAACATAAGTTTCACTCTATTTGTCGAACTTCGTCTTAAAACTTCAACATCTGTTTAGTGTTAGTTAAATTTGGATTATAAAGTATAAACTCTACCATTTATTCAGAACTCCAAAATATATCCAGGTGAATTTTCTTATATTTCTCTTGTTATAATCCTGCCTCGAGTTTTAACTAATGTTTTACAAGAAGAATTAACCGGATTAGTCCAGCCGTTCTCGAGATTAGCGCTTAGCAACACATTTTGCGATCCTTTTTTTTTTAAATATGAGTAGATTAGGCAATACTTTAGACCACAACCTACCACATGAAAGTTATTCGTCATTAAACTCGCTACTAAATTTCACAAGACGGTTAAGTCGAAGATGGTAACTAATAGGATGGCCAAGTTCTTGTCACGGATATCCGAATCGTAGTTAAATTTCCTTTATATTCTGGTGTATAAATAAAACAGGCGCTTATGATGAGACGTGTAAATATTGCTATCAAAGTAATTGTTAATGGGATGGTGAAATGACTTCTTTAATTACCGAAATTAGTTCGAAAATATATTTTATCATCATACCTTCAAACAATCATATCTAGCTTCACCAGGCTTGGAAGCGGCATATACCCAATGACGAACCCTTTAATTCGCATTATTAACTTATTACAATCATCCTTCTGAATAAAAATATAAAGATTTTAGGGGATCAAAATTACAGATTGTGATAAGACTCATTAAACGTCAAAACATTAAAAGTACAACTAATTATATTATTATATAAGATATTAGGAAATACCTTGCAAGAAAGTTATGGTTAGTGAATTTACAATATTTGTTTGTTTTTTTTTTCAAGTTGCATTTCCTAGCTAGCAGTAATGGCCAAAGGGATTCGGCTGAAATTAACTTCTTAGAAAGTCTACATCGTTTGGTTTAAATTCCCCTTATTTTAGCATTATTGTTATTTTACGTATCCAAAGACGTCGTAAGGCTGACATCAGCCAATACGAGGTTGACTCACAATCATAACGAAGCCACGTGCCGCCAGTAGAGCAATGAAAAAATACTCCGCACCAGAAAAATAGTGTCAATATTAATGCTCTATAACTTCGTTATTTCTCATTGGCACCACTTGAAACCATATATTGTTTTTTTCAGGAGGAAGATAGCAATAGATTAATAACACAAAACTTTGCAATTGGTCAATCCGGCCGTTAAGTTAGAAATTTCGTTATTATTTAAAACAAGGTCTTCAGAAACCTTTATCAGGGCATAATGAGGACTCCAAGCTAATATTCATTCGAAATAAATCCTAATTGCCCCTTGGTCTCTCACCTGGCTTGCAACTGGGAGTCATCGCTCACCTTTGGTATATAGCAAACCTGCGCAAACCTAAGGACCATGATGGTCGATGGGGGGATACAGATCACCGCACTCCAGTTCTAGCTGAACTGTGAGTCAGTATTATCACTTGTGACTCACTTGGACACCCATAAATCCCAAGCAATTTATTATGGCGAACAATTTAAATAACGTCTCTGAGCATAAATAGATTTCGTTAAACCTTCCTTCCTCATTTCATTTATCTTCACTTTTTGGGGAAAGTATTGTTGTATTCCACAATAATTAAATGCTTAAATTTTTGTAATATTTTGAGCGAGGTCTTCTGTGCGTTGTCTACTTTAGTAGGAAACCAATTTTGTGGAATAAATATCTACATATTTTCGAAGTTTTGCGTTATATATTATATTATAAATAATTACTATTACGGAATTGAGAAATCCCTATCACAAGGGGGTAATCTTTTTAGTGTAATGGGCATACCATAAGCAAAGTTAAGTTAGCATTCTGTGAAAAACTAGCTATGCCCTATCTTCAGACTCCTGCAAGTGATAAAGAAAACCAGTTGTAGGTACAAAATAAAGGTTGAAAACATATGTTTTTGGAAAATAGGTTTCCGTACTAAACATCAACCGCGGGGTTCTTATAGAATAATTGACATGCTTTAATATTTTAAGTATCAACAGATACCCGAACCAACTATTTTCAGTCTGCCTCCAGCGTCTTTATATTCTAATTACAGCGTACTGAGAATCAGTTTTTATTTAGCCTTACCGACGTCCAGTGAATGGGCTAGACATTATCTTCATTGGTGTCGTATTATCCGGGTCTTATTATACTACTACCGACGGCAATATTTACTCTGTTGCCCTCATTTGAATAATATTAGTTTTTTTTTTAAATTTTATTTCTTTTTTATTTACCAACGGCAAGCAGGCAATGTAACAAACAAAGACTACATTTAATTCAAAAATGTTTTTCGAACTCGTAACATAATAAAACTATAAATAAGTAGTAATCGTGGGAAAAATATAAATTTACATTAATAAATATACATATATAAAGCATAAATAAAGTGATACATAAATATAACAACCAGAAAATAATGATAAATAAATATAACAATAAGCATTCACTAATATAGTAAGTGAACAATGCAACAGAACAAATCAAATCAATATATAAATATAACAAGCAAGTACACATATATATGAAACTTAACAGGACAAAATAAAAAGTTTCAAAATTTGTCATCCGGAGGACAGACAATTGAGAGAACATCTGTGGACTAGTTGAAGAGAGTCATTGTAGAGATTTGCACTAGGACGGAACTATGTTCCCAAGACGGACCTGCAAAGAGGGTCGTTTAAGTCAAAGTTAGTATCTTGGTGTCTACTCCTTAGGAGCTGTAGGGATTCTAAAGCCCCTCATACCCCCAGGAGCTGTAGGGATTCTAAAGTTGATTTCAGCTAGGATTATTATTCATGGAGTATTATTCATGCAGGAAACTGCATGTGACAATTGATAATTTTGAACGGAAATAGAACGTCAGCAAGGCGAGAAATGGAATATTCAATACATGAGATAATTAGTCCATAGGAACTTCCAGATAGTCCTAACCGATGCGGACTACGACCAGACGAATAAGGTTGCAGCGCCACTTCCCACAAAGAGAATATACTTCTTGTAATGCAATACTTTCAAAATATTTAAACCAAGAAGTACGATGGAGTTAGTAGTTATATTTTGAAATAACTATTTAAATATCGAATAGGTTCATTAAATATAGTTTAGATTCAAATTAATCATATCTTGCACATGAGACATCTTCCACAGTTTATATTAAAAATAAGGTTTTAAAGCCGTATGAAAAATATGTGAAACATCAAACCCTTTTTAAAACTTTATATTTAACAATATTTGTATTTTTAAATTTTACACATCTTTAAAATATACGACTAAAAGTAAGTAGTAAAGTGTTTAAAGTTTAACATGATTCGTGGTAACCTGTAGAATATTTCAACCAGATAGCCTTAATTTTTTTCCTCACAGGCGGTATTAAATGTGTCTTTAAACTGAGTAGTCTGTATTTTGCACCCTCAGTGCAGGAGTGAACAATAGATAAATTAATTTTAAATGAAGGGTAAAAGACAAATCGAGTTTGGCTATCCGTGTTTCAATAACTGGCCTGCATATTGTACTCTGACAGTCACTAGCTGATTGGTAGATTAAACCATCGCTCACTGTTAAATGAAGTTTGTTCTCTACACTTGGTTGTTTACATATGTTCTTATAGTGTTCTTCATTAACGCCTTATAAAAAACGCTTCCTACACATTTTTAGGAGTTCCGATTATGTTACATATGAAATATAATAGATACGCAGCTCATGAAATGTGGTGGCATCTCATGTAGACAGGGTGGTGGTATAGACCCAACCTCTGTATGCTAGAGAGCAGTCACGTGATCCAAGATGGCGGCCCCCGGAGTGTGTTAACTAGTTCGCATCAGTTACGGTAGACTATCTCATCTACTTATTGTCTGAGCATTAGAGAAGCCTATTACTGGGGAGGCCTGAAAGTTTCACTTCTATATCTCTGTCTGTTTCCACGATATCTCGAAAATGAATTATGCTATGAACTTAACATTTTATTTATATTGTATAACTATGGCAATGCATAATTTTAAATTTTATAAAAAATGCCAAAGATGGCTGGAATATTAAGGTTAACAGATAACAACCACGAAAAGCTGAGAAAAAAATAAACGTTCCAGTATTTTATACGAGCTTTGCTTTTGTTTTTTCATAATAAATTTTTATAAAAGTAACATTGAGTGTGATAATAATCGCATTGGATTTAGCGAGCATTCATACATTGATCTTATGGGTATATTGCTAACGATTCTATTGCAGAATAAAACATCTGTAATCAGTTTGAGTACATGTGATATATTAACACATGTAGTTATAGATTTGACATCTTGCACGCAGTCTCAGTAAAGCCTCTTACTTAAACAGTGGTGTGGCGTAGCTAAAAATTGTTACCATACAAAGAGCATAAAGTTAAGGGTTGTTATTAGGGCCGCAATATACAGGGCAAATATGCCTTCACTATAATTAGTTAGGGTCAAAAAACCATGAGTACATTTTTCAATTTTATCTATAAAGCTTAAGGCAGTTTGTATACTAGAATGTAAATAAACCTAATAGTATAGAACTGATACAATAGTCTGCCTTACTCAGGGTGGCTTGACACACGCCTCTGCGAGTATAAATGTTTCTAATCATGCCGCATTATACTAGCCACAATGTCTAATCAATTCACCTTAATTAATACTGAATGTATAATCTATAAGGCAATATTGGGAGTTTACGCTATATAAGCCCAATATTGTGCACTCTATGTTCAAAATAAATAAAAAAATAATGTGATGATTATCACATATCTACTATTATTGTTTGATATCTTATTGTTTCACTACTTCTCATGAAAGAAAAATATCGTGATACAAATAGCCACTCAGGGACAAACATTGTTGTAAATCACCTAATCATTCTAAAGCACTGTGTTTTGCGAGAGGATAGCACAACTTCAGGATATGATACTAGACACAAAAACAAGCAAAACCATTCATCTGGACATACGTCCTATCTAGTTTAGTTTAGTGTGTCCTATCTCAATTCTAACCGTACTCATTTCAACGAGTCCGTCAGTGCATAAGCGAACAGAAGGTACCACTTTGAAGGTACGATTGCACAAGCCGAGAGCAACAAACATTGTGTTTTTTCATGGCCATCAGCTATATCATGTTTCGCAACGCCAATGGACTGACCTGATCAAGGATATTTTTAACAAAATCCGTCAAAGCATAATTCTCAAGGCGGGAGCGCCAAACGTCATAGTTTCGACGTATCAGCTGTTTGTTGCTAGAATAGCCAGCATCTTGAAACGTGGAGAGATATCGAAAAAATTGAAAGAATAAAAGTACTTTATAATTACCTAATATGTTTCAAAAGTTTACTTTTTGGGTCCATGTTGAGAATTAGTCTAGAATAAAAGTTCGCACGAATGCGAATGGCCACTATCTCGAAACTTTTTATTGGTAAATACTGGCTAAGGAACTCATCCAAGCTATCTGCAAGTATTGAAGCAAGTTTAGTCTGGATATATTAAATGTCACAGCAGTTTTCGTGTTCACAGTCATTCCCACAATTTCATAATATATTACTTTAAAACTTTGCTCGCTCGCTAACTGAAAACCTTCTGAGATATAAAAAAACACGCGAGAGCAAACATTATTGCATCTTGACAAGTTATACTGGCCAGTTAAGGTCAACAAAACCAACGCGCAAATATGAAAGAGCTTTTATTATTTATTGCTATTACTGGAAGAGTCCTCCCTGCAGCTTGTATTGACCTTCACCTTGGACATTACATATTTCTTAATTTATTTTTAAATTTATCTCCAAAAGTACTAGACATATATTTAATTACTTGTTTCCATAAGAAATTTCAATACATCAATTATTAATATCTAATATTTTGTACATTTTAAATACACCTGACTATATATTCAGGCTATGCCCATGGAGTTCTAAACTTCCTAATGTCAATCTTATGAGTGTGTGATTTTTATGTTTGAAACATCTTATCACTAAAAAACTCATATTATGTGAAAGTTATTTTCAATCCACTAATCAGCATAGTATCATCTTATTTGTGTTTGATAGTTACACTCGCATTAAATAGAAAAATATTTACCTTTAGAGTCAATAATGATGAACAATATATGTTCCGTTAAATGACAGTTGATTGCACGTTTTATCCGCAATGTCTATATTGATTCTAAAAACAAAGACACATCCTTCGGTGCAGCCAATTCCAAAATATTACAAATTCAAATTGTTTTTTTGAATACAACAATAGAATATTTCAACAAATACAATACTTTTGGATTGGGTACCTAAATATAAGAATTTTAATTAATCAACACAAATTAACTCGTAAACTATAAATTGATTTGCATTTGTATTATTCCATTCATGTGTGCATTCCTGGCAGAGGTGGTAGCAAACCACGTAAATAAACAGAAACATGTCACCATAAGACAAATAATGCTAAGGATAAAGATCTATAACATATCTACGTATTCAGACTCAACGGTCAACTAATTTAAACTCGTATCTAACCTCATGGGTATATAATGTTTCGCCACGCCAATGGACTGACCTGATCAAGAATATGTGGTAAATAATTAGATAATGATCGGTATTTTTAAGCAGCTGCGTATGCAATATTAATTTTTCCTTATAGTATATCGTTTTCAATTCTCAGTGCATACATGTGTTTGTCATTTATTCTTTTAATAACTAACGAATTCCTTTCATTTGATATGACAATTGAAAATTAGGTCTTTTAAAATTTGAAAAAAGCAACTATTGATCATTGACTATGGATTGTCATATTCATGGATAATAAGCTCGTAAGAATGTAATAAATAATTTTGTTGATACATTTATTATGAATTTTAGTTTTAAGATGCTAAAAAGAGATAATTTAGGTTGAAATTTTAAAACTGATAGATTGCAGTGCTTTTATTGTATCATGCAGAATTCATTCATTCATTTAAAAAGAACGGTCCAAAAAACCTTAAGCATGTGAGCCAAAACTAGGGCTTTTGCGCTCCCCATCGAGTAATGAGAGAGGTTCATTATATTCCTTCCCATTCATGAAACTTAACTAACTGCAGTCAATTACCATCGAACTCCCTTTGAGATAACATCTGTCCTTCAACCAGCGTTCCAAAGTCCTACGCTCTTTCACCGGCTCACATCATTCAAAACCTATGTACTGAGCCTTTTTTCTCGTGCTGCCCTCACATACTACACACAGGGTATCTGTTGAAGACTCATCCTGAGAAGATGCTTTCTCCGATGACAGTGCCCTTTAAAAAGCCTGTTATCCGTCGAAAACACCTCTTTCCAGATTTAATGTCTCTTGGGCAATTTCCCTGGAAGTAGAGAAAAAAATCTTGCTCATCCTAAGCGTGATGATCAATCTACTATTGCATATATCAGACTTTTTCAAAAAGTCAAAGTAGCATCAACCAAGAATTTCGCTCATAATTACGCGCAGCTTGTTGTTTGCGCAAATTAAAAATAAAATAAAGAATCAAACATGACTACCAAATTAGCACGCTTAATTTTCCTACATATTTGATCTACATCAAATAATTAATTAGTTTTAATGTCATACCTACGATGTTATTTATATACAATAAGACAGTTAAAAATACGTAACGAATGTTCAACCTGTATTGGATCTTTGAAGAACACGTGTGGTGCGTGATTGTTCCAATTTGTGGGATTGCTGTGGCCGAATCCAATCCCAGCTGTTCATGTTTGTATCAGCTCTGCCTAGCTAAAGTCGTTACATGAATGCACAATTTTTACAATTGAACGCAGTGCTGCATAAATTGTAAGCAATACGTATCTACGACATAAAATGTCGGGGTGAAACTTCCTGTCCAGAGTCTTTAGATTGTCTAGCTTCACATAACTCGTACACTTTCAGGTACTGTAGAATTTATTAAAATTGTGCAGCTTTAAACTGCCCATTAGTATAACAGAAATACAATAAACTATTCGTTTATTTGCGTGTCAGTTTTGGCAGGCATACGCTCTGAAAAAAGTGTGCGTAATTATCAACAATCAAAAAAATATTTTATTATATATGCTCATTGGAGGAGCAAAACCTTGCGAGCGTTTTTTATTAAGAACTCTAATTTAAAATAAAAGCGCAAAATTAAAGAATTATATTCTTTACCCAAAGCTGAATTATAAATGTTAACACTTCTCAATAAAAACTTTTAATGAAATAAATAAATAGGAATTTAAAATTACTTGTAAAAAATCTATTCAAAACAAATAATTAAAATTAAAATACCTTTCACTCGGTGTTTAATTATTGAGCTTGTACTCAAACTTCTGCTCTCCTCAACCTACTGGTTCTCTACTTCAATACGGTTGTTCAATATATTAATAAATTGGCACTTTACTGAGTGAGTATATGTATTTTTATAATACATATTTCAAAAAAGTTCCTTGGAAGCACCTATGGACACAAACAACAAATTATAAAAGGCGTCGACAATCTTACGCGATCTAGAGCAGATTTCAAAATGGGCAAACTATAAATTTCGTTTAGCTTATTCACATTAAATAATTTGGGGACCTAAAATAATCAAAAGGTGAGAATCATTATACAAATTAGCAATAATAATCAGTAGTTCACTTACTCGGTACTGTCCAGTAGCGGTCAAGGTCGCCTCAGCTCAGTTGCCCGTATTTCCAATCACTTGGTACGTTCAAGTCAGACTGGCACTAGAAGCGTAGTATCGCCGAGCAAGTTCCAACTCGTGTTACAGATAAGTAAGTCGCTCAGGTCAGTTGCAGCACTCGTATGTCCTATCACTTGGTACGTTCAAGTCAGACTGGCACTAGAAGCGTAGTATCGCCGAGCAAGTTCCAACTCGTGTTACAGATAAGTAAGTCGCTCAGGTCAGTTGCAGCACTCGTATGTCCTATCACTTGGTACGTTCAAGTTAGACTGGCACTAGAAGCGTAGTATCGCCGAGCAAGTTCCAACTCGTGTTACAGATAAGTAAGTCGCTCAGGTCAGTTGCAGCACTCGTATGTCCTATCACTTGGTACGTTCAAGTCAGACTGGCACTAGAAGCGTAGTATCGCCGAGCAAGTTCCAACTCGTGTTACAGATAAGTAAGTCGCTCAGGTCAGTTGCAGCACTCGTATGTCCTATCACTTGGTACGTTCAAGTCAGACTGGCACTAGAAGCGTAGTATCGCCGAGCAAGTTCCAACTCGTGTTACAGATAAGTAAGTCGCTCAGGTCAGTTGCAGCACTCGTATGTCCTATCACTTGGTACGTTCAAGTCAGACTGGCACTAGAAGCGTAGTATCGCCGAGCAAGTTCCAACTCGTGTTACAGATAAGTAAGTCGCTCAGGTCAGTTGCAGCACTCGTATGTCCTATCACTTGGTACGTTCAAGTCAGACTGGCACTAGAAGCGTAGTATCGCCGAGCAAGTTCCAACTCGTGTTACAGATAAGTAAGTCGCTCAGGTCAGTTGCAGCACTCGTATGTCCTATCACTTGGTACGTTCAAGTCAGACTGGCACTAGAAGCGTAGTATCGCCGAGCAAGTTCCAACTCGTGTTACAGATAAGTAAGTCGCTCAGGTCAGTTGCAGCACTCGTATGTCCTATCACTCGGTACGTTCAAGTCAGACTGGCACTAGAAGCGTAGTATCGCCGAGCAAGTTCCAACTCGTGTTACAGATAAGTAAGTCGCTCAGCTCGCTCATCCCGACCCCCGGACACACCCGGACCACCCGGACCACCGAAAGCCCGGATGCGAACGAAAACAAATGACTCTGCACATTGCCTCTGGGATTTAACAAGGATAATTGCAGCAATGCAAAACAACCATTTTACCACTTTACCATTTACAAACGGGACAATTATGATTAAAAAATAGTTAACACTTATGTTAGTTTTATTTTTCATGGCTAAAACAAATTTTATTAAAATGCCTAAGAAAAAAATGTGGGTTAAAACTTGGATCAACATTCAACGGTATTGTTGGTAACGTAACAATATTTTTCATAAACTGTGCTCACACGTTGAACTGCATAGTCTCGCTTCGTAATAATTAGTATAGTTACATTTTCACTATTAAAAAGTTCATGACTCAAATGAAATTTCAAAACTACTTTTAAAGGAGTTATTTTTAAAGATTGCGAAACCCAAAAGGCTGATATGATTATAACAATTAATGATTAAATCTATTTTATCTACTATGTCCATAAAATTTCACCATTTTTAGTCTTAAAACTCTACAAACGGTCGACTTTGCGCTCTTTTGAAATAATATTCTAAAAATAAAGCACTCGTACAAAATAACTAAATAATTTATTTCTGCTTCTAGTTAAATATTAACCCTCCACAACATAAGCAAACGTTTGAATTACATTTACAGGGATCAGCTAAACTTCATCTGGATCTAACAAGAATGACATTTATTTTATTTATAAAAAGTTCAGAAAAGTGTATTTTCCCCCCAAAACTAACGTGTGATCTACTTTCCATGTAGGTCCCCTTAACACGCATTCCGTCTCTTTGTCCCAGAAGATTATAAATCTGAAATCCACTTAAAATGTATGAGATGATGTAAAGACTTTCTTGCATTTTTATAAGCTGACTCAGACGCACTTTTGATGAAACACGATGAGTTCTGTAATATCTCATTATTATTTATCTTCCACTAAAACATCATAATAATCTTCCTTATGCAATAAACAAACTAAATAATCTGCATTTCGTATACTGCAATTAAAAGTTTTTGTTTAGTACATAAAAAGCTACTTCTTATTTATAAAAAAATATTAATACCAATTCTCATATTATGTTAGCATTAAAGCAGTTAAATGTCACAGATAGAATGACATATACAAGCAACCCACCGCAATTTTGTGTGCGTTATACGCCACAAATTATAATCCAAATTAACCTTTAATGTATGACACTTAATGTCTGCTATTCTTAAAAATATACGTCCTTTAGCTAACAAAATTTGAGTTATTGTATAGTAGTTACTATATTGAAATTTCATACCGTATATATGTGATGTAAAAATTACAGGGTGTAAATTAAGTCCTGATACGCCTGGATATATTCCAAACGCATCGAGATATCGATGTAAACTCTTCACCATACCTATTAAAATACTTTCTAGACTTTTTGGAGGGTAAACATTCCCCCTACCTTTTCGAAAAAGATAGTGAGGAGCATTTTAAATTTTCAAATTGCAATATCTATCTTGTGAAATGTCATTTGATAGGTAAATTCCAAATGAACTCAATGAAATGAACAAAACATCTCTACGACTATCCTAGCAAACGTTATGAGAAAACAACCCTTTACATTAAAGCGAGTAAATTAAGTCATGATACGCCTGATATACGCAGATATATTCTTATCGGATTGAGATATCTGTGTAACCTTTACCATGGAAAAAGGGAGGGGGATGTTTTTATCGTAAAAAATATATTTTAATGGGTTTGGTGAAGATTGCAAATTTTCTCTATTATATATATATATATATATAATTAATACATAAATTAAGAAATATATATATGCGTTGCTTTAATATAATATTAAATTCTAAAATATTAACGCGAAAGCAAAATTAACTTTTCGGTAGTTTATTTTTGAATATCTTTACTGTGGGCCCTTTATTTGTGTGTGTGTGATTAATATATAAATTAAGAAATTTATATACATGCTTTGTTTTAATATAATATTAAATTCTAAAGTATTAAAGCGATAGAAAAATTAACATTACGGTAGTTTATTTTTTTCATCTTTAGTGTGGGCCCTTTATTTGTAATAATTGATTAAATAACAGGTAGGCTGTAAACCACCACACTCCGTAGAGTGAACCACAAGCTCGGCTGTGTGCATTATTTATACAGTTAAAGAAATAACTGCAGTATTTTAAAATCCTAGCACTAGATCTTTCGATTAAGATAAGTTTAAATTATATAAATCAGCTAATTTTTTTCGTAAAAAATACACGTACTATAATACGAACCACGGAATATAATACGGAAATGCACTTTAAAAGTAAAAGTAAAGTAAAGAATGTCTTATTTTACCAGGCGAAGTTAGGGCTAAGAAGCCCTCTCTAACACTTAACCTGGGTTGTTAGAGTTCTCTAACACTATAACTTTACGGTTGTGTCAAGGTTTTTTAAAACCGAGTTCTATATGGTTCTAATTTTCTCAATAGTATTATAGGTTACTTAATAGTATTCAACAATCAAGATACAATAAAGTATATTATTGCAATGTCCGAGCTTCATATCTAGAATTGGCCAAGCCTCAGCTGTGGTGGCTTAGTATGTAACTTTCAACTAATTTTCCTTCCCTAAGTGTAGAGTATATTCAGATGAGCAATGGTATAGATTACGTGAAAGTTATATATATATATATATATATATATATATATATAATATATATATATATATATATATATATATATATATATATATATATGTATGTATAATTTTTTCAATGGACGTGCCTTTTGAAATATTCAAAAATTGGCAGTGTTCTTTAATTTTTTTAAAAGACATTATAGTATAATTCGTGCTTTAATATTAAAATCGAATTGCTTTGTATATTAAATGTATGCTTTTTTACAGAATGTATATAAAAATACGGTGTATGTGTATATTGAAGAACATTAATAATTCATTAAGAAATATTTATACTTTCTATTCAAAACTGTATTAAAATTACTTGCCGTATTTTCTACACATAAAGCTGCTATGGTGGACATGATTGATTTCATGTGAGTGTTAAGTTAAGCTCAAATTATCCAGGAATCTGACGCCGTTACAGACTTTATTACCAAAATATTTTGTCTGAAGAGATAAAAAAAATTCGGCGACGAAGACCCTCAAAATGAACTTTATACATCGTTCCGACATCATAGACACTTAGACTACAAGATATAGCATGACATAGGTGAAGAGGTATTCTCATTATCTCACCAGGTGCACAAATAACAATGAAATCATTAAAATTGCACAACATGTATTTTATATTTATAAATTAAAATAGTAATTAGATATTTCAAATCCCAAACAATACGATATCTTGGGATGTTCGCAAATGTAGCAAAGATTAACTACCTACACCTGCAAGTTTAGTAAAATTTTCCGTATAGCCTGCTAAATTTTATATTTGTTAAAAACTTTCACATTGAATTAAGAAAATAGTAATTTCATAAATGTGAGAGGTTGAGATATCAGAAAGGGAACTTTATGAGGTGGACTCAATCAGACGATATTGTGGCGAGAACCTAAATTACAGAGAGCCGTGATGACGTCACGCCCTTAGTGTTTCCGGTCTACCACCGCCTACTGTACTTCCGTGACGGAAATCAAAGCAACGTTGTGTTCAATATAAAATAAAGATTAGTAGTAGCAGTACCCAGAGTGTGTCTATTGATTTGAAAATTAGTTTATAATGCCTAACATTTGTGTACTCGTCAACTAACAATTATTAATTAACGGGTTGTGTTATATTACATATATATTGTCTCATATATTTACCACTCTAAATGAGCTCTTATATAAACACGGTATCAAACGTCATATAGTATATGGTAATCAGTTAATGGTTGAATGTGTTCAAGTTCGCGAATTTGAAATAAAATATAATTGTAAATTATATAAAGTAATTCTACACACAACGTATTGTGGCAAGGGTTGATTGAATGAAGAGTTTAGTTCCATTTCACCTTCCTCTTAGTGCAGCTGCTGTCACAGATGTCTCTGATCGTGTCCAAGATGTGCACTCAACTGTGCATCTCATAAGAATAAATCTTGACATAAATTACTTATATTTTGTATTCCACGTGTCTCTGATGTTGAAACTATGTAGAGTTCATTTTTAGCTTCATCGTCGCCGATATTTTTTTATCTTTTCAGACGAACATGACTCCAGACGCTGCACTAGGAGGAAGGTGAACTGGAGTTAAACTCAACATTCATATTGATTCAGCCCTTCCTACCATAGCTACGTCATATTCTAGTTACTACGCAGCGTAAGTGTAAGAAGAGGTTACGAGTTATGTAATGAAAGTTACAATTTAATCTACCCCTATAAATTACGATGAATTTTCAACCTTTTAAAAAGTGTTCTCACTATATTAATATCAACCATCTGGAACAGCTAAACGTAAAATAGAGCTAGATTATTCCAGGATTGGATTAAAATGTTGAACATGATGTATTAGAGTTTAATTATAATTTAATGTTGTTAACTATGAGTCACACTAACACAGGGACAACAACGTTCACTGCAAATACAAGCTTTTAATTACTGCCATAGCTAAAAATAAGTGTGTGAGACAGAAATAGTCAACAGTATTGTCACAAATGACTGCACATAAGTCTCCAAGATTTCCTACAACACAGCTTAGGCAAAATCAATTACGGAAAGAGAATAATTGATATCGAATGAAGTGCTCTTCCAATTGTAGATATAATTTCCAAATACAGATTTCCCCTTTATTTACTCCGAGAGAAATGTAAAGTCCTTTCCAACGGAAACGTGATCGCATTTCACAGCTGAATGAGTCTCCGTCGCTTAGAGACAACACCTTGCAATCTCGTCCTTGGGCGCTTCCTTGGCAAATAACATGACAAGTAATATAAACTGAACTTACGCCTTGAGATAAATCTATAATAAACAATTAGACGTTAAAAATTACGTACGATAATTTTTCTTTGTCATAGGTAATCATTAACTATTTTGGAAACGTTAGGTCACAAGAAATAATTATCCTTGTCATAATTTAATGTGTAATAAATTACTAACTTATTCATAGTTCAACCTAAATTCAAATGTACGTGTGTTTATCCGATAGACTTTTGAGTATCCAATATAATATTATGTAGCAATTAAATAATACGCAATTAACTAAATAAAAAAAGTATACTAATGCCTTACACTATGTCCAGATTGTTTTATATTTTACACCATTATATGACATTAAACTAGAAAACTACCAGAAGTAAGCTGTTAAGAGATCTAAAAAACAACTATTTTTCTTATCATAATATATTTACCAGGTGGATGGAAACGTCGCTTATCCCCAGGGACGTGCGGCACTACAAAACATACTGGTCTCTGTTCTTTCAACAGTATCTATATACCTCCAATATACTCGTAACCTGCCACAATCTATGACTTAAAAATCATTTACAGATAAAGTACACGGTACTTTGTCACAACTGCTAGTTTTATATTGTAACTCGATTAGAAAAGAAATACAAATACACAGAATAAAAAAAAAAATAGTTTTTAATTATAACATAATATTAATTCAATATTTAAGGAATTTTGAGTTATTTACATATCCACACACAATGCATTCATTGCAGATTTGTTTGAAATGTGCAATAATGCTACGTTATGAACATATATTGAAATAATGCCATTGTAATTTACTAGATTTATCAGCAGTTTTCACCAATATATTAAAGCAAGAACTGGCTTCAGTCAAAGCGATTCAGTTTTGGTAGTTTTAATAACGATTGGAAATGTAAAAATCTTTAATCTATTCTTAATTTAATTAATTAACTTTGATACTTTGTAAAGGAGAAGATACAGGCCATGGTAGATCCAGGTAGATCGAGTATGTCACACGAGGTGTAAATTGACAACATCTCATTACGTGTATTATACAGTATTAAGGCAATAATGTCCTGTGACAGGAGAGGATGTATGTGATATATTATACCATACAACTTGGAGATTGATAGTAACTCATTAGGTGTATTATAAACATCACTTATTAGAGCCTTACAAATCAATGATACCGTGCGACAGTAGGGGGTGTTTTATTTTTTTGTATATGTCAATTACAACGTACTAATAGTTCATGTTCGTTTTGCAATCCTACTTTTCCTTTCTTTTACGAAAGGAACAGATGTCTAAAACAAATAAATGAAATGTTATGTTTCTATATAATGAAAATTTTAAAAATCAATAGAATTTTACTAGTAACTATTTGTTACAGCTTTTTTTACATGGATTGAGAGTGTTTTTAAAATTTCATACAGTTTTTAACTGTTTATCCATTATTAATATATACATTGTTGAAATATTAGGCCAAAGCAATGGATTTAGACTTTACAACATAGTTTTCACAAGAGAGGGTGAGGGAATATCCAAACCTCTGTCGTAAAAATGTATTTACCACTTATTTCAAAAATTATATAATGATGCTCAATCAATTTGTATTAAATATTATAATGCTATGCTAAAATAAAACAATATAAAACTAAAAAGCTACCGAAATAACAATCATAACCACTATCTATGTTAAAAGTAATCATACATAAATTACAAAAATGATTACACTCAATAATGGGTGATACAGAATGTTATCCGTAATGCAGATTATGTATTTTTTCTGCAACCCAATCGATTTTGTAGCTTAGGGTTCTAATTATAAACAGAGGTTTTAGATCCTAAATTTGACATATAATGGTATTGGCATCATAAATACATTTATTAAAAAATAATTTGAAAACTATCCTCTCTTTTTAAAAATTAACTAGCGATAAGTATACTTCTAATACTTGCTTTACTATTTTTTATGAAAACGATAATCACCACCGAAAAGCTAGAAATAAACACTTATATTGATTCAAAACTGTTAAATTATTGTTTTAAATAATCTTACGACAGTGTATGTTTAGAACAATACACATTTCCGAAATATCTCTGAATTTTGTGTTAATTGACTAACCATAACATGACTCATACTGACTACTTAACATAAATTACTACTATTTCAGAATCATAGATGATCTACTCTCAGTTATGTGTTTCTTATTTGAGTTTATAAATAATCTTCATGGAACTTATATGAACATTTAAAAAATTATTTTAAAAATAAAAAAAAAAATATAAACAAATATTATCATGTAAAATTTTGCTATTTGCTCCAAACAAGCACACAGTTTATGTTAAATAAATGTATACAGGAAAACTATAAGAATGGTTTACTTTGTCGTATATTAAGACACGTTTTATAGATTTTAAATACAATATAAACCTTTTTCTTAATAACTGTAAATATCATGTAACAGAGAAAGTTTCTGTGAAGCAGAACTACCACAGATCATGCCTCACGGCGGTCTGACTTCACTTTGTTCTCTGTACACAGAACCACTGAATGGCTGTATACAGTCCAGTACACAGTAGCGGCTGGCCGAAACGTTTAACATTCTGTAGGATAACCGCATCATTCCGCGGCTTCATCATTCTTTTTTTTTCCTATAAAAGCCGCGTATAAAGGTTGCTTGCGAAAGTAATATATCCTTCCTTACTTCACTTTTGTTGCTTATTAAAAAATTCTCTTTTCATTAAGTTTATTCGGGATTTTGAAGATTTAAAATAAATACATACATTTCTCTCTTATTTCGTAGGAGATAATTTTTTTCTATCTTATTAGAAAATAAAATAATGTTTTTGCTAAGGACGACTGTTTTTTACTATAAACATATAAAATATTGTGCAGTCCTTAAGTCATAAAATCACAAAATACAGAATTTATGTTCTGTGCTACGTTTTATTTTAAAAATGTAAAATAATAAATTGCATATTAATAATTTTTTTTAAATTGAAACCCAGATGTAATGCATTAAAATTCTTTGGTAAATGTACATTACAAATAATTCAACTAAGACAAAATGAATGCCCTAATTTGAATTATTACTTATAAAACAATAAAAAATAACGGTGGAAAAATACAGATAAACATATTAAAATATAATATTGCTGAGAGAAACTTAAAAAAAGAAATGAATTTCTGATTTACCCCATTGATTACAGCGGGAAATTCGTACAACTTGTTTTGGGAATTAGATTAGCTTCAATCGCATAGTAACTTAGAGCGACAGTTAGTCTAGAACACTCCTCTTACACTGTTCTCGCTCAAAGGATTAACGTTTTTCACCTATTATATGGGTTATCTATTACATAATTACATTTAATTAGTGCTATTAAGATAATAGTACAGAAACCAAGTAGCAATTTGCATTCTCTAAGGACCCAACGTGATTTTTATTTAAATTTTTTGGAAATTTCCCTTAATATAGAAATCGACCATCAACCGTGCTGGGTTTAATGGAAGTCAAAATATTAGGGTATCAAAAGGGTTAAAAGTATGAAATCATATTTTTTCCCATATCATATTTTTCTTGACTCAAAACTAACTGCTAGGCAACTATTATTCTTGTGTATGATTTTAAGCGTATCAAGATAGGATGATAAAAACCAAAATAAAAAAATTGTTTCCCATTTATAACCATTTCGTGCCCTCCCGATTCTAAATCCCCCAAAATTAGCGTGCCTGACGATCCATTTCATTCTTAGAGAAGATTTCTATATAAATTACAGGAAACACAAAATTTTAGCCTTATAGAATGTAAATTGCTTCTTGGCTCCTAGACGTAGCATTTTGTATTAGAATAAGATTTAAAAGTATACAAATATTGTAATTTTTAATTCACCGCAACACTTGGCTCATATTTACTTGTGATTTGTGGGATTGATTAATGTTTTACCTATATTAAAATTAGTGTGACTTTTGAACACTTTAACGATTCTTATATTACGAGTAAATAAAGATGTTTTCTGCCATAAATTAGGATTCATTTCATGGCATCCTTTACAACCACAACTCTATTTACATTAAAGTACAATTCTCTATCAGCGCACTCGTTTTGATCCACTAAAATAATGTGCAAAACACAGTATGTACTTGTCAGTGCAGGAAATGAGGGAATAAAAAATACTATGCGACATATCTTGAGGGTGATTATTAATCAATAGTATATTACGCAACTGTGATGAAATTAAAGATATCTTGCCTCAGGAGGAGGTAATACTGACTGGCTTACGCCTGTCAGTTGAACCTACACTGGGTACAGCAAAAACCGATTTATCAATTAAATCTGGGTAAACTTATGGATGTCCAGGAACGTCGCTTCACTAAACGGTAATATCGAAATATTGGGCGCAAGGATAGATCGATAGGTCTAGTCTACTGCGGGGATGACATGGAGTCGATGCTACAGAGCCTCTTCCAAAGACGACTTAGAGATTGCCCAAAATCCTTCTACATGGATCTCGACAGGAGGCGTCCCTTGCCCACAACCTTACCAATCCGGAATATCCTGTCACTCCGAAAACAGCGTAAAGGTCCTTTTAGGACTAAGTGAAAGTTTTCAGTTTCTTATCCTAAGAGAACAAAAAGAAGAGCCATAATGCATAATATAATTTCATAATTGTAGGTTCAACAAACTTCAGTCTAGAAGAATGGTTGTCTACTTGACGTATGTCTACAGCGCGTATTATGTATTATTTTACGCACAATTAGAGATCTTTTAATAAGAAAGAAAAAGAAAGAAATTTATTTCTTAAAGAAAGTATATATATATATATATATATATATATATATCTGATATTTTTCTTGTTAGACAGTCAAAACAAAAATAACCTTCTTGAAAATATTCTTTTAAATGTAAACCAAATACAAAAACAAATATGTTAAAAACAAAATAGAATATAACAAAGTATTTCTCGTGCTCAGTCTGACCTTAAGACAAAACACATAACAATATTTAAAATATACCATATTATGTTGTAACAAATATAAACAATAATAGCATTTAATAACATAAACTTTAACTTTCTTTAAGAAAGATAAAGGGCCTCCAAAGCAGAGCTTGTAATGAGGTCCCATCCTTGAATTTAAAATTAATATTTTTGATCGGTTTTATTATTTTATTTTCTTGATGGACTCCCTATACTTAAATTCTAAATAGAAAATAATAAGGTCAAAAAACACAAGCAGGTAAAGTTCGTAAACATTTATGGTTCATACAGCAATTATGAACTACAAAACTTTGTTTTGTGGTTTTTAGTACCGTCATAAATACAAATCGTGATGTCTAGTTCTTGTGTGGAATGTACAGAATGATAATATATATTACTGATCAAATACAATACAGATTAGTTTTACAACCATAAATAAAAGCCATAACTATACCATAGCTACTAATATACATGAAATTGTGTCTGGGAATCCGTTTTGTATCTATCAACTTTTTTGTTTGCAACAATGTGAAACGTTTTATTTTCTACTAGATTAGACCACATTAATGTCACGACACATTTGAAAGAAAAATATGTTCTAAATTTACTATGTTTTCTGTGAAACATTAAACCATCTGGTAAGTTAAAACGTATTGATTATTTATCACTGGAATTGGCTCTATAGATTTGAAGAAACAATATTTTCTGAGAAGCGGGTATAAATAGCGAGTTGACGTTTTCTCACATTTAAACAGCGTTGTAATTAACATTAATTAACACTTCCGATGGAGCCGTAATCAATATTTCTTTCATTGCTAGCTTTCTTTCAGTACTACGTGATTACTAAAAAATCTGAGAAGCTTTATGTTTCAGCATGTTGGTTCTTCAGCACCAAGAAATCTGCAAGGCTTGAAAGAGCTATAATTTGGGACTATAAATAGTTACGAGGTTATAAAGCAGTAATGGATAATGGTGTATCAGCCACTTTAAGTACTCAGGCTTTAAGACTATTCTTGATGTGGGTGTAGTTTCTGCCACCAGTAAACAGAATATTAAAAATTTTAAAATATCCAATGTTCAATATTTGTTAATAGTACAAAAATTCACTAAAGTATTAGAAATTTGAAGAACATATATTAATTCTCAGACAGGACCCTAATAAGATTTCATGCCAAATTTATAATCTCATAGACCTTCAAAGCAATAATTCGCCCTATCAGGCAATGATTACCATGAACTTTGGAGTTACCTCATAATATTGAGTTTTTGTCTTTTTTCCTTAGGTCAAGAGGCTGAAAATACTTTTCAATGCATCTACCATCCTCCATTCTGCTTCTGAAGTGACATGATATTCAAGATGAGTATAACTTTTAAGATGCCTCTGTCCCAGCATCTTACTAGTAGGAAGAGAGAAAGCTCTCCACCACCTATGGGCTTGCCAAAAATTGTAATACTAAGTGAGCCTCCTAACCAATTCCAACAATCAATCCCAACAATAAACTGTTTCAATATATCAAAATTTACGATAAGTGATGAGTCACTCCTGAAAATCCATTGGATTGCGGAGATGAATGATACAAAATGAGTTTTGTACTATCCAGTATTAGTTCTACTGGTAGGAGTAAACCAGTCAGATACAGACCAACCTAGGGATTGATATTTTAAAATACAAGAAAGGATTACGTCACACAACCTAGGTAATAAAGTCTTTCCAGACTTTCAATTAATACGCTTCACTAACGTTCGGCCAATTATATGTAACAAATTACTTAGCATTACCTTCACTAACAAAATAGTTACACGAGATTTGTAAACTTGCAATCATTAGCGGTAGGTCTATCTCTCTTATTCGGGTATAAAATGAAACTTTATGTTTGTAGCATTAATTGGTACTTGTAGTAACAAAGAGTATATCATTTTATACTAACAAGGTGAAAGAATTTCAAAAGTGGTGCCCTGAATGTTGTATTTTATATCTTGAGGTGCAGTATATTATATGAATATAAAAATCACCATCGTTTCAGCTAAAATTTTACAATACTTGTAAATGAATTGCTACATTACATACTTTAAGATCTTGTATCACATTTCATTCATTTGTTTGTCAGCCATTCAGTCATTACTTTTACTAGAGAGTATGTGATGTGTTATATTTGTTGTACTTGGTTTAATGGAACATTAAAATTGTTCCTTTACAACCATTTTAGACTAATATTTATAAATTATTGTTATATTTGTGTTACTAAGAACTCATTTACCATGTTTTCAAAAGGCGATTTGAAAATATATTATTATAAAAATGAGATTTTTAGAGAAAACCTTATTCCTACTAATTCGCGTGTTTTCATCTTCTTGTAAGATTCCGTAAAAGGAGGGTGTAGGAATGAAGAGTTATATTGAGAATGTTATTTAGATTCCAGATCAGTTATAAAATAATTGTAAACTTAAAGCGCAGAATTTAAATTTTACTGACAGCATCTGTTAACATTGACATAAACTGCAGGAGCAGCCAATCCCCTAGCTCGGATGAAAAATCAGCTGTCGAAAACATTTATTCTTATAAATTTTATTTTCAACAGGTGTACGTTTTATGTTATTGAATATTTAATTATACCTTGTACTTTCGTAGATTGTATGTGCTTTAGATGATTATAGAATAAGCTTCCACGCAGTTATATTTGATTCAAACTTGATTTGTGTCTTAGAGTTTCTATTATAAGTTGAGATGCCACTCGATGAAAATACTGATACTCTGTTGGTTGAAAGTCAATGTTTACCAAATTAATCACCAGACTGTCCATCTTGATTTTGTGGTAGAGACTAAGTGAGCTGAGTTTGATTACCAAAGTCAGATTGTTGTAAGTGTTTGACTTACGTTACAGGACTTCATTATTTAGTTGAAGGGAATAATGCTAAACCGTAGCCTTGTATGCCTTTCTTCTACAGACAATGTGATGACAATTAATAAACTGGCAGGGAATGCAGAAGAATGCTGGTTGTATTAATGATACGATTAGTGGTTTATGAGGAAGTTATCAATTATAAATTTGCTCAATTACACGTCGTTAGTAATGCGGCTGCACACCAAGTAAAATAACTTAAATGATGTCAATAACTGAATTTATAATGCTTTAAATTGTGTATTTCAACGTGTATATAACAATATTAACGAACGTAAGAAAATAATATGTGAATGACTCGAAAATAAAAATGTTAAGTAATAATGGTATTTAGTTCTACATATACCATTAATATGGTATACATCTATACATCTTGTGATACATCTATACAAAGCTATATGTGAGATCATACGAGATCGCCACGTTTTATGGCTGAGCATTACCGAAGCTTATCACTCGTTGGGCTAGAAAATTTCATTATGGATAAAATATTTTCTGGAAATATGGAACTTTCACCATATTTTTTCAAAACCATAAGAACGATGGTATTTGTCCTTAATCCACCTTATCAAATTTCAGGAAGACCTCGTTTTATAGATGAAATTCGTGCGAAATCCTTCACTAGCCGTAACTCGCTAATAAAGCATTTCCGGACTCATGTTGGTATAAACATTTTCATTAATGTTACGTATAGAATAAGCTTCTGTTTATCTCGTGAATCGCGCTGTATTAAGACCGTTGTAAATATTTTAAAGTTAAATCATACATAGCATTGAGATAACTAAGGTCTTTTATTAGTATTAATATATCGTAACTATGATTAAATATGATTCACATATGATCACGGGTTTTGACTTACAGTACTTTTCGATTAAGATGCTATCATGTTCGATAAGGTGTGACATTAAAGGGACGAATGAACATTACGTCATAACGTACTACTACTACTAGTAGCCAAGTCTGCAAACTTCTGGCGCTCCCAAGGTCTCAATTTGTGTATCGACAGTACAAACGACAATGTATGTAGTGGAAAACGCTAGATGTAATTTAAATTTCTTAAACTTTTTTCAAATATATATAATTCAGTGAGTATCAGATACAAATAAGTATCTTATATAAGTTATAATATAATTAAATTAAATTTTAATTACAATGTATGCAGAACTGTGCATTCTAATTCTCCACTACCTTCGCGGTGCTCAGCACTTCTGAGCAAACCCTTCTCAAAAAGCCATAACTGATATTGTTATAATTTTTCTTCTATTATCAAGCACTTATAAAAATACGTCGTGAAATATGCTTTATAAAGTATCTGAGTCTTTCAAATCTTTTTTAAAAATCTTTTTTAATAATTTTATCTACCCATTCTTATATTTACTTGAAGACCTTTTAACTACATAGTACTGAACAAACTATGTTATTCGTTACCCGTTATTTACGAATTTGAGAGGACAATATTTTAGCGGTGTTAGCTAACTCTAGTTATAACGTTACTTTCTTGTAACGGTTTTTGAATCAGCACAACACTCTACATTTGTTACTCAATCAATCTACTAGAATTTGCACGCTTTCTGAACATCGTACATGAATTGTATTTCCCATGAATACAAAACGAAGTGAGTTTACTGCAGCAACCCTCTGCTGTAAAAGTGTAACATTTTTTTTATTTTCAAAATTTACATACTAATTAAAGTGTTACGTGAAAGCCAGAATGCAGCCTTCCACACACGAATAGTTTTAAACTTGTTATTTGGTACTTTTAAGTTTAAACAAAGCACTGATAAATAAATTAAAATTAGAATATTATTTGGAAAACTAATCTATTTAACTTGGTGTGTTTTTTTGTTCGATAGTTACGATATATACCGAGTAATTTTATATACGAAATATGTGTCATTTATTATTGTACTCCCTTTTACTCGATATATTCACAAGGAATAATACGGGTGTTTGAAAAGTATGGGTACGGCTTAATATTTTAAAAACCATAGGAGTTAACATCTATAAACTTTGCACAGTGTCGTATGGCTATGAAAACTATTTTCCCTTGCTATTACCATGACATGCCAACCATGGGGGGACGGCCCACAGAGGAAAACATGGAAATCTTAAATTGAAGCATGGGTCGAGTGATACCTCATTTGAAAGAGCTCACTTAGTAGAGTTGAATTCCGCAAACCGCATCTCAAAAGGTTTATCCAATCAGAAATGGCGGGTTGTTTTAGGTACACATTGTGAAGTACATTATGCGCTGCCATTTCTGACTGGATCGTCGTATTCTGATGCGGTAGGCGGCGTTTCACTCTTCTAACCAATGTGTTTTCACTGCCTTTTTTTAATTAGCAAATTATGTCATAAATTTATAACACAATAAATAAAACTAAAAAACATCGGTGAATGATCAACCTAACTTGAAATGATCAGTACCTACTGCATCATAAAGATTGTTATCATACTCTTCAAAACCATAAAAACATTTCAAGAGTTGAATTTGATAATTTCTAATATACTGAAAAATATAATTTATAAATCGAATATATGAGCTACTGACACAATATATTTAAAGACAGATATATATTTAAAGTAAAGTAGGTTTCAGAATGAAGGGTAGAGCACAGGAATGGACGTAACTGCAGTTATCTAGATTGCGAAGAGCATTGCAGCGACGATGAAATCCAAGAACCTCATCGTTATTGACTCGCTGACGAGACACCTCGGGGGTTTAAAACATAATAAGCAATACTATTTTTGTAATATGTTTGGTTTGTTTTGCTATATTAAATTACTTATTAATATTTTTCTTAACATAAAATATACACAGCAATAAAATTACATAATTTAAATATTTCCTAATTTAAACATTTTTAATTTACACCTACTTATATTCCTCACACCTAATATTGACATTGAAAAACAAATTAGGTAGTCATGTCATGTTCAAACCTGTAAGATAGTGCAATTATTTAATGTTTTTAAATAGAGTGCTAAAAATGTATTATTCATAGGTTTCAATAACTAACTTGAAAATTGCAATTACTAGTGACTTTGTAACAATTAAAATCATCTAGTTTTTGATATACACGTTTCTCGAGTGATGCATTGTAGAAGAAAATTCAGTTTGAAGATGATCTTCTATTCATACTCAACTAGCAAAACTTGTTGAGAATGAAACTAGTACGGTAATAGTATAATGTTCTGTTTTTCTCATGCACATAAATATAATTTCACAATAAAAATAAAAACGTGTTAAGTGAAAAAATAGGTAATTGCAGCTGCTTTTGAGTTAAAATAATAGTTAATAGTTAAATTTTGAGTAACTAATGAGATTAGGTGTAAAATTCTTTTATCAATTAATAAATTAGCGAACAGTATATTATTACATTTATTGGAATGTGTATTTTCATATTCAAACCATGTTTAATAACGAATTTTTGAAGGTTAAAATGGTAAAAATTTAATCCCGACTGGCTTAAGTTTCGTGAATATTTTGTTATTGACGTTAAGGACTCAATCAAATAATTTTGTTTTTAAAATAAAGATATTTGTATATAATAAATGTTAGGAAACGATGAATACCTCTATTGTTGTGATTGTTGTGAATGTGTGCGTGATTATTTATTTAAAAATTTAGTAAGTTTTATTAAATTATCTAAATATGTAGTTTCTAGACATCAAGATTATGTTAACTCTAGTTAACGCTGCCGATAAGGTCTATAAATAAAGCGTCGATCAAATGGTAGATCAGTTACAACCTGTTATTTGCATTATACTGCAAGGATAATTAGACATCGGATATTGACAACCGTTAAATGTTACTTAAAACCCATGTAAAAGAGTTATTTTTGACACGTGATGAAGAGGGTAGATTCAGTCCTCGAAACGACGTGTGCTATTTTCATGTTCTATGATTCCTCTAACCTATTCATCGCTAAAATAATGAAATTTAAACAAAGAATATTGCAATATTTTTCTTTTTATATTTTTAATTTATTTCGTCTCCAGGCTGTAATAGTAAATGAATATTAGTTACTCATATCTGTATATGGGGTCTCAGTTTACATTTGGTACCCCGCTGGGTGATCATAAGCTTTCGGGTCTGTTTGAGGCTGCCCTCCCAAGTTTAGGGCAGCGAAATGGGTGGACTATTGGTTTCTTCAAATGGTTATCACAGACCTAAGGAATTTTACGGGACATTTTACAGTCTAGATGATAATTCACAATTATACATTTTTATAACAGAAATACAGTCTGTGAAGCCTAATTAATATTGTACTCAATAGTTATTATAACAAAATATAAATGACTAATACAAACCAGTTTCTTACTAGAGAAATGAACATTTCCCTCAAATAATGAAGTAGTCCTTTATAGTTCTTAGTAATATGAATCAGGAATAAAGCATTTTTAATGGTAAGCTAAATTTATATACAAGAGACGTGCATTACTAGAATCATCAAGATCCTAACATACTTTCCCTTAAATTTTAATTTTTCCAACATTCACTCTGCCGTAAGACACAAAGTTGGGTTGAAACACAAAACACTAATTAAAAGTGAGTTCATCAGCAATAACGGAGGGAGAGTAAACATCTCTTTGCCTGTAATAGGACTAAATATACTTTTTTCATTATTTCGTGTACAAATAACGGATAATAAAAAAATATATTTATATGAAAACATCCCGTTTAAACTAATAAACTAATTTTTACCTCGATTCATGTTTTATATTCATAAATATTAACATGCGATAATTTCAAAATAGTAAATATAAATGTCAATTGTTGTTTATTGTTTAAAACATATGTCATATTCAGTTCTTTATTATATCTTACAAACTTCGTATAACCCAATATACTATTTATTAAAACATCACAAATCTTCAACTGGACCCTGAAAAGATTGTCCAGGGTACTATAACCACACATGCGTTGACATTTACAACTTGTTGATACCAACTCAATGCATGTATTAGGACTGCTTTCAAACTATTGGGTAAAAAGGTGGGAAAATGCCAATACTCTTTCTAATAAGGGAAAACGATATTAATAAAATTTATACTCGTATATTAGAATTTAACTATTAGCAAACTTGGTAAAAATCGTATTTATAAAATATATAGTATAACAAATAAAAACTATAATTTTTCTTAATTTTTTAATTCTATAACACTCAACCTCCATGCAGTAACCAAAGCCACTAAAATCATGTATGTATACATATATATCTAGATTGATTGCAATACAATATATCTAAATAAGTTTACTAGTTATCTGAATTATCTATAAATTGTAGATTATTTGGAAGTTTTTTGGTAAAATTTTAGAAACCAACATTTTTTAGTCAAATTGAATAGATGTAGGTAGCACAATAATTATGTGCTGCAATAATTGGAAAAAATTCTAAACTTATGATATATATATATATATATATATATATATATATATATATATATATATATATATATATATTGTATATTTAAGTTTTATATAAGGAAAATACCAATCCTTAGATAATACCAAGCATGCATGCAAAATATTGCTAGAGTGTATTTTAAAACTAACTGAGTGGAATGGAGCGTGAGTTTGTAATTTTCCGGACGGTTAATAACGTGGCAGAGTAGGTAGAGAGAAGAATGGAAATCATAACATAAAGTGAGGTTAGTATTTTACTGACTGACTCACTGACATAAACTAGCAGTGGGGAGGAAACGTGGGGTTTGAAACAAAGGTGGGTGGAACATGAGCTGAAACTACGAGAAGATCTAAATAATTGTTTCATTTAAAGGCACTTTTTACATAACAAATTTGTAAATGGAAATTGAAATATTGTACAAGAACCTACTTTGGCTTAACACGCCTACATTTACAACGATAAAACAATACTACTATCTTTTTTTCAAAATCTTCTATTATCTACATAGAGTAAATAAAATCTCAAACTATTTAACGGTTTAGCAGTAGCCTACTTACATCTGAGCTTATTTTGATTAATTACTAGTTTAATTTCTTTTATGGGTTTTTTGCAAATCACAAAATTATATATAATAGGAACAAGTTTTACGTAGATCTTTTAAACGTTAATTTTGAAAAAAAGGGCAGTGGAACATGAGCTGGAACTACGAGAAGATCTATATACTTCTTCCATTTAATGGCACTTTTTACATAAAAAGTGGTCAATGGAAAATACAGATTGTATAAGGATCAAGTTTGACTAAAACATGCCTAAATCTACAACGTGCAAAGCAATAGTAATATTTTTATCAACACCATCGTTTATGTGCCAGGTATTAATTAGGATCCCAATTTATTTAAATTTTTAGCAGTATTTACATATTAGCTTACTTTTTTATTAAGTTCTAGGTTATTGCCATATATGACTTTTTACATATCATAATATTATATATACAGGTATAATAGGGACACGTTTTAAGTAGATCTTCTGCAATTTCTTATAGAAAATGTCAAGTTGTAAAATTTCATTACAGACATTCCATTGAGTCAAAATATTGTGCATTCAAACAAAATAAAAAAAAACTCGAGACCTTAAAAGTTATATTTTATGAAGGTACAGCGAAAATATTTCGATCACAATTCATGTCCTTCGATTCAGCAAACAAACTGATATTAAGCATCCACAAGTCGTTGACAATGTATTCGCCAGCTGTTGTCGGTTGCTTCCTGGCAGAGTATTTTTATAACACAGAGGAATAAAGTAAAAGAAATGCAAAGACGTGGGATAAATAAGTATGATAATTTTTTTGGAATATTGGAAAGTATTTCCTAATAGGGGTATTGAAATTAGCTGCATACATGATAGATGCAGCTAATTAGGAACCAATTAGGCGTATCAAGAATAAAAAAGACACATCGTTTTAATATGTAATTCTTAAAAACAATAAAATAAAATAGAAATTTGGTGGAGGTACTGAACTTCTATTTTATTATCTCGAAACAATACCAAACCGTTCCTCTGAAAGTTAATTATTGTTCTCATTTGTCAGCCCGCTCGATCTTCTTCGTGTCATCTTAAATGTTGTTATAGTGTAATTTAACCTTCAGCTTGTATGTTGGGATGTAAATGATATAACAGGTTCATTGTTGTGAGCGCCCTTTCAATATGTAGTAGATAAAATTAAAAGAGATAATTTTTAGTATGTTCTGGTTTAAAGATTTTCATGATTTAGTGTACCAGATAGTTTTACAATCTCGTTGAAAACCCAACATCAAATGATATAACTGTTTCGGCTGATGGTTTATAATTATTTAATGATAAATAATTTATTTAATTTGTCTTTCCCCTCGATCTTCTTCGTGGGATTTTAAATGTTGTTATAGTTCTAATTTAACCTTGAGTTTATATGTTGGGATGTAAATGTTACAACAGTTTCATTATTCCGAGCGTCCTTTCAAAATCTTGTGGATAAAAATTAAAATAGAATATATGTTGTATTTTGGCGTTTAAAGATTTCATGGTTTAGTCTACAAGTAGTTTTACTATCATGTTGCAAACCTGACGTCAACTTATATAATTGTTTCGACTGATGGCTTATAACCAATTATTGTTAACTAATTTATTACCTTCCATGTTTTATTTAATTATTTATGATTAAGTATGATTCTGTTCATATTTTAATACGAATAGAACTATATTAAAATGTGTAGATAAAAGTGCAATTCTCAAAAAGTGTAAGTCAATGCAATTCTCCATTTTTATCACAAAATAATCATTAAAAAATTAGTTTGAAAAATTGTACTCAATATAAGTACTCGCTTAAAGCAAAAATAGTTCCTTTGTAACACTGATTATTTCAAATACAGTTCTGTAGTAAGTAAAGGTTTAACAAGAAGAAAGAATCGATTTTTAACTGCAGCCAATTTAAAAATTTTTAATACTAATTTCGGTAAAATTTGAATCCATATATGATAGTGTACAGCAGTAACGGGTAAAATAATAATCTATAATACTAGTTTTTTATGCTAAAAAGTACAGACGATCTCGGAAACCAACCAATGTTTGTAAGGGTCAACTTTTATCGGAGTATTTTATAGAAATATTTTGTCAATGATATGAAGGATACCGAACATGAAAATCTCAACAGTTCTTCTTACAATTGGCTGGCTTAGTTATAGTATTCTGGTAACAAATTCCAAAGCAATAAAATAAGTTTTAATTTTTATAGCTCAGGTTGCCGTTTTAATTATCGAGCATACAGTCGGGGCTTTAGTTAATAAATAAGATTTTATTTATTAGTTTGCTGTCATATTCATCCGTAAATAAGTTTATTATTTTCTGTGTTGTTGTGATTATTAAAATATCGCACAGTATTGAGATAAATGTTCAGTACAATTTTATTTTAGTATAAAAATTCATGAAATCAAAATAAACTTTATCACTTCTAAGGAAATAAGAAAATATTATTTTTATACCATTTTAAGTCTATGTTGAGCAAAGTTATTTGAATGTTTTTTACTATTTTCTGTTATTTACAGGAATACAGGAAATTATGTAATACAATTAAATTCATTTAGAAAAATGTATCCAAATAGTAATTACTACAAATTTTACAAAGAAGTTTGAAGTATTCACACAAATTGAAATTTTTTAGGACGGTTTAGAAAAAAAATTGGAACAAGGATTTAAAAAGCCCATTAAAATAACTCAAAGGTCTGTTGTAAAATCCAATGTAGAAAAAAATGTATTAAAACTAAACACGATTATAACAATGGAAACCTAGAAATTATAGAATTTGGAAGGATATAAAAAGGATCATTTATGAATTATAGTTAAACAGTTTATATAAATTTAACCAATAATCCTCGAACTATTCTAAATTTTTGAAATATGATAAAGTCAAATTTTAGCCAATGTTTATGTTAAATGCAAACAACGATGGCATCTAATATTCGAACCACTAAAATAAAAAATTTAAATACTTTTTTAAATAAATGCAATTAGAAAATATTTAATATTTAAATTCGTTACAGACCTTATTTGCATAGTTCCCTTAAGGTGGTATAATACCGAAATGCGTATACGGTGGTATAATATAATCGTATTCAAATCAATTAAATTATACGAGTATATATAAAAACATATAAGTGCAATTTCACCTTTTACCAATTATAACAATAGTGTTAAAGTGTAGGATAAATAATCCATACAAATTTTAAAATTGTTTTAAATAGAAAAGTTTGTTGTAAATCCTACTTATATTATTATTTTATAGCAATCTTTCCATAATATATCAATAAGCTTTAATTGAAACATTTATTGTATGGATAAAACAAAATATCTCACAACTTTACAAAGTTATTAGAGATAAAATGGCCAATGTAATGTACGTTAAAGTAAAGTAATAGGTACAATTTATGCTGTTAAATGTTCGGAACTTTATCGTTATATTTATATATCAGCACGTTTCATTATTTTAACTATTACAAACGGCAGGTTTGCGATTATCATAAATTATTTCAACCCTAGCTGAAGGGCGAATAGGTGAACCAGCTGTGGAAGCTATAATGTTCCTGTAATCACCTTTCCAGCAGAGCAGCTGCGTTCTTGGCTGATTTACTTTTATAGCCAGCTATATAAATCGTTTTCTAATGTGTTACCGGACATCTGATAAATCGAATGAGCAACTAACTATTTTTTATGTTGAAAGGTAAATTTAGGGCATACAAAATATGTATAATTTCTTTTTTATATGTACAAATTTCATAAATATTTTGAACATTTGCTGAGAATTCTTTGCTTTCTATAACATGTAATAGTAAAATTTCCAGTGAAACACCAAATATTGTAATATAACCGTATACAAAATTTGGTAATGATAGCTTTAAAATTCAATTCCTTTAAATTGTTAATTTGTAAATAGGCAACACTGAGTTCGTTGGTGCATGTGGTGTGGCTGAGCAGTATCGAAAAAGTTTACACTGGTATCAATTTCGGGAAAGAGAAAATATCATATTGATTAAATTTTGTAAACTAACGGAATTTAATATGCATATGATAAATTAACACATGTATACATAAGACATATGCTTTTTGTAAAACAGTGTGCATCATAGAGTAAGGAAGTGTTTTATTCTTATTATTCTTCCGGCTCAATCGGAAAAGTAGGTATATTCTTTAAGGGGAGGCGGTACCCCAGAAAAATATTTTTTCACATTTTTTTTTTATTTTTTTAAAATGTTAAGCGGCTTTTTCTGCACACAATGATATATAATACATGTATATTTGAAAATTGTAAACCTACAGAAAAAAAGTTTTTAAAATATGCTTACATCATGTTTCAGGAAGAAATTTGTGACAGCGCTTGCGTTTATTCACACATGTACTATTATACATATGACCTTTTATTTTTGTGTGCTATAATTTGCTTTTGTTGTGTTGGCAGGCCTGAACTAACTTCTATTTCATCAGCTTTGAGTTCTGCTTCTGACTTTATACTGTTTGTTTATTGTTTTTGCTTAGTGTTTTGGTGCTTTGTGAAGTGATATAGTGAGTGTTAGTTAGTAATTTATATTTATTATTGCTAACAAGATTGTTTATGTATAAAATATGCCTCGTGTTAAAAGTAGTTATGCTAAACCCCGTAAAGGAGTTGGTGGTAGGAAAAGAAAACCAGCCAGTCCTAACCCTAATGAGATGTCAAAAGATGAGTCTACCCCTAGGCCTGAAATGTCAACACAATCTCAGTCAAGCTCTTCAAAGAAAATAAACATAGATAAGTATGAGATGTTTAATTGTGATGAAAACTATGACAAATGAAATTATTAACATGCAAATTTTATCAGATCAACTTTTTAGTTCATCACTTTGTAAAAATTGCAAGAAAAGTGGTTTACAAGTGCGTGCTGCTCAACATTTTGGCCTGGCTTTTGAGATGGAGATTTATTGTTGCCATTGTAAATATGTAACATAAATTTAATAGTTCTAGGAATATTAATTTAGAAAAAAAGACTCTATTTGATGTAAATATTAGACTAGTGTATGGACTGAGGTCTATCGGGAAAGGTATGGCTGCAGGCAAAATGTTATGTGGCGTAATGAATCTTCCGCAACCTCCAACAAAAACCGTTTCGATATAATAAATTTTTAAAAGACAAGGCTAAACAGGTAATGGATGAATCCATGAAAACTGCTGTGGATGAGGCTGTTGAGGAAAATAAAACCTTAGGTAAGAACGAACGCGACTTAAAAGTAGGTATTGATGGCACTTGGCAACGGCGCGTGGCTTTAGCTCTCTAAACGGAATTGTTACTTGTACAAGTGTTGACACAGGAAAAGTTATGGACATAGAAGTGTTATCTAAATTTTGTAATTGTTTGGACAAACAACAACATGAGGTATTTGTTCGGCAAATTATCAAGGCTCGAGCGGAGGTATGGAGTCAGCTGGAGCCTTAGCTATTTTTTCACCGATCAGTAAATAAGTATAATGTTAGGTACTTAGAGTATTTAGGTGATGGAGATACAAATAGTTTCAAAACTATTGCAGACAGTAAACCTTATGGTGAAGTGGAAATACAGAAACTGGAGTGTATAGGCCATATTCAAAAGAGAATGGGTCTAGGCTAAGGAAACTAAAAAGAGACTCAAAAAGGCGTAACACTTTCTGATGGCGGCAAACTAGGTGGAAAGAATAGACTAACAGATGGCATAATTGATCAATTGCAAACCTATTATGGAAAATGCTATTAGGAAAAATACTGATAACCTACAGAACATGAAGGCAGCGGTTTGGGCCATATATTTTCATAAACTTTCGACGGACGGACAATATCCTCAGCATGGCCTTTGCCCGTCAGGAGAAAATACATGGTGTAAATACAACAAGGCAAAGCACACTAAAGAGCCATATTCTCATAAGAACAGCATTCCTTCAGCTATAATGTTTAGCCTTGAAACCAATCTTTCAGGCTTTAGCAAATCCTGACCTTCTTCGAAAATGTTTACACGGTAAGACGCAGAATGTCAATGAAAGCATCAATAATGTCATCTGGTCTAGAGTGCCAAAAAAAGATTTTGTGACATTGAAACACACTTGAGTTTGGTGCTTATGATGCTATTTCTACTTTTAATGATGGCAACATAGCAAAATGCAAAATGCTTAGAGCAGTAGGCATTGAACCTTGCAAGAGGACAATTGACGCAATGAAAAGTTTTGACTACGAGCGAGTGCGACGAGCAAATTGTGCGATAAGTGACTTTCAAAGACAAGCAAGGAGACAAACCAGGAATTTAAAAAGAAGGATTGAGGAGGATTTTGAAAGAGGAGCCTGCATATGATCCAGGAATGCACTAATGCTACGGTAAATAAATTGCATGTTATTTTCTATAATTTTGTTTATTGTTTACTCTATTTGTGGCTGGGTATAAGTTCTATTTCATAATTTTCTCTGTTATTTCTCTTATAAATGTATTCTAAACTCAAAAATGTTTGAAATAATATAGCCTAATTAATTTTTTTTGTATTATCTTTCACTCCGTTATGACTATAGGCCTAAACCCCGCATCGCGTTTACTTTTGATATACAAATTTTCCAATATAGATAATTCTAAATATTAAAAGCATATATAGCCTATTCTATTAATATAAAGATCACATTAATTATAAAAACCAATTACATATCATATATAGGTAAAAAAATATTATATAACATAGCTAAATAGGTCATTATATTCGTTTTTTGCGATTTCCGCAAATTTAACTTTTTTACAGTTTTTGCACACAAAGGTACACGTTTCTCAGAAACTACTTGGACAATCAACTTGAAACTTTTACACACATTTATATAGGTATTTTGGCACCTACTGAGTTTTTTGAGATGCCATCCTATTTATAATTAGGTACCTAAAAAAAATATTCTAAATTCCAAGTTTGATATTTCAATATGGGTTTGAAAAAAAAAATCATAAAAAATTTATTTTTTAAGATACAAGCACCAAAAAAACTCAGTAGTTGCTTAAATACCTATATATGTTGTATAAAAAAATTTTAGGTTGATTGGTCCATTAGTTTCTGAGATAATGGTACCTATGTTAACATTTACAAAGATAGGGGTACCGCCGCCTCCCTTAAGAACATAAATTTTATTAATTTATTCTAACGGAACTAACATGCACTCAGTACCTCGGAAAGGGTTTCAATCAAATATATCATTAATTAAGAAAGTTTTAGTAACTGTGTAAGCATTCCTATGGGTTGTTAAGTGACTGAGTTGTTAATTTAAACGGCCCTCATGATGGAACGAAATGGCTACGAAGCTGGCCTACAACTATAGTCAAGACATTTATAAAATCAATTTTTGTACCAATTTTGAACTTGTTTCACCATTTCTGCGAGATTTATAACGATATCTTCATAACGACTTTATATAACAAAGACTTGTTAATTACAAAATGTTTAGTAATTTTTATAAGCATACCAGAACATATTTTTTTCTAGCATCATAAATACAGGAATTGCTATTTTTGTAAAATCTTTATTGTTTGCCTTGTACGAAGTTGGCCAATGAACGTTTAGCCGAGAAATTCACAAGATCAATTTTTGTCTCAGATTTCAAAATGAATGCTTTTATGGGATATGTTTCCACATGTCACGTTACATAGCAAATATAACATTTTGAATGAGATGTGGTTTTTATAGGTGGTGTTGGGGGACATGTTTCACTAATTAATGTCATTTTTAAGATTAATTTTGAATACACAATCCTAACTAAAACTGCTATGAAACCCAACTTATTACGCAAAAATGTGAATGCCTCATATGAAAAGATATCATATGTATTTGTTCAATTTTACACGAATCTTTACTTCTAAATAGACAATAACTATTTCTTTTGCGGTACATGTCTATTCATGGAATTTGACTTATTGTCGTTGAAGCATATCACTCAGTATGCTGACATAAATTTTCTCTTGTTTTCCGAGTATGTAAAATTTTTAATGTGTGATTGCCTCCATGTCTATCAGTTTATTTCAAGAAAACAATTATCTACAGGCTTTAAATATCATATGCAACCTCAGCGAAACCTATTACGTGATACGAATTAACATGTAATTAAAAAATTAAATACCCAAATTACGTTTGAGTTTGAGCAACTTGAATAAAACGAGATATAACGTTTACCTAAAAATCTTCACCTCATTGTGAACACCATATTACAATATTAAATTATAAATAGTATTTGGTACTTAAGGCACCAATACATTATCCTTTCTTGATAAATATATTAAAACCTTAAATGTGTGATGAATGACATGTAGTGTAAAGGTAAAAGGACATTGGAAAAGCAACTAGGCATGCTCTTAAATAGTTTGAAAACTTGAAAGGTACCTCTATATTAGATTTAATAACAAGTTTTTATTTTGATTCTTTTCATGTGGTTTTATTTTTCTATGAATGAAATTCCTTAACGTATGCAAAATTTCTCATCACTAATGGATTCACCTTATGACGCTGAGGACAACGTGCCTAGTCTGTCTGTGAATAAACCACGTAAGCTCTTAATGTAACGTAAAAGAACGGCAAGGCAGTATTAGAGACTATGCGATGATCACTAACAGATGAGGGGCTCAGCTCCCCAAGGTCCCCCGGGGTCAT
Source organism: Homalodisca vitripennis (assembly GCF_021130785.1). Classification (NCBI taxonomy): domain Eukaryota; kingdom Metazoa; phylum Arthropoda; class Insecta; order Hemiptera; family Cicadellidae; genus Homalodisca; species Homalodisca vitripennis. Next base: position 22,410,876 of record NC_060211.1, read on the forward strand.
TAAGGCTGATCAGCTTATTTGAGTCGATCCCAGCTAGTAGCCAGTAGTCGGCTTGTGCTACTCAGAGCCCCATCACATCACTAATTATTCTGTAGTTTGCTATGCCTAATCGGAGATATCAGTCATACAAGTTTTTGGATTCCGAAGTGGTTTTAATAATTCTTAAAGAGTGTCTCACCTAAGGCAAATATGTTTCCGACGGTATGAATATTTTGAAGATGTAAAATGTTTAGTGATGTAATCATAAATTTTATTGTAACATCAAACGAAGTAGGAGGAATTCCCCTTATGTGGTGCCATAGTTGAGTTTGTTTGGTTGCCCCGATGAAGTAAATATATACATAGGCGGTTCCAGGAAACCTACTTCATCTCTTCAAACATCACTCCATACCGTTTAGTCCACTTTAATAATAAGTTTTTTTATATTATTTCCATTTTCTCCAAAATGCATTTCTCTAGCTCTCCGTGGTAATTCAGCAGGGAAATAAGGACAGATATTTTATGGGTACACATGTATTAGTAAAAAAGCTTTAGTTCTACGAAATTCTGTATTAAAAGTAGTAAATTTTCACTATTTTGAAAATTTACATGGTATAAAACTATAAAAAATTTTCAGTACTGTACTTAGTAATATCCGCAATTTGAGGTTGAGTGGTAGTGAGGGCTAAATAGCCCTAACTCCGCCTCTTTAATAAAGGCATATTTCATTTCATTTCATTTCATTTCAATTTTTTTACTAAATGTAGGCATTGCTAACGAACCTGTTTTTCAACTAAAATATTTATCTGTAAAAAATTCGTTTTTTATACTTATGGCCTTTTTAGTTTTTCTGGTTGTGATGCCATACAAAAATTTCTGAAATATTTGCCATCAGTGCGTTGAAATTTACTTATTAAAACTCAGTGTTACCTAATGTGATAAAACTTTATTTCTTACTTAAGGGTTTGAGAAAATTTGGAATGTACTACAGCGTGGATTTTAGGTTAAAAGAAGTAATAAACATATTATATGTGATATAATATACTACTGAATATAGCTCTAGACAAATAGCTGCAATATAGCTCCAGCATGTTGGCTTACATTTTCCCGCCGTTAAATTGTAGCATCATAAATAATCCCTTCAAAATGGCATCGTAGTATAGTAATTCTTAAAAAAAATTATGGTTCTACAACCATTTCTTAATTAATTAAATTGACACTTTAGAAACCTACCAATGGGTTAATTTCTGCTCCTTAAGTAATAAATAACGTTTCTTAGCGAGCTTACATGAAGTAGTGTGAAATCAATACCTAATTTCGTATTTATACTAACTTTAATACTTTTGACTAAACACGTTGAGACCAGTGAACATACGATACTATACGTCTTAAAGTCTGCCTGAGGAATCTCTGTAGAAATAGTTAAAGAATTTGCTATGTTCAATATGTTACTTTAATGACCGGCCAATCAGAACTTAGAAACTACAAAGCATAATAGGTTTTAAGTAAATATTAAGAGGCAATAATTAGGTTATATGGAGTTTTTGACCATCCAATTTCTGTATTTTTTCAGATTTAGTCATTTCTAAATGTTATATCTGAAATTTTACTGAATTAACTAAGGTAACAATTGTACTGACATGATATAATATATAAAAACAATTTTAGTGTCATTTGACTGTGTAGTTTTGGAAATTTCAGTGTAGCCCATGTAACATGTAAATAGTAAAAATATATCTACTTTATTAATACTATAGTATCTAAAATTTTGTAATATTATAATATTTAAATTGTTAAATTCTCATGTTTTTCACCCATTGTCAACCATATTACTTTTACCATGAGCACATATTTAATTATAAAATTTCCTACGAAAATGTCGAACATATTCTTCCATAAATGTAAGATTTTCATTTGGTAAATAAAGGATGTTTTATTTTAGCGTTCATACGAGTATTAATTCTATGCGAATTTACAATAAATTGAGTTCATATGAGCAAAATATGCTCAAATAGACCAATGCTTAACTTAGAATGGAAAGAAATTTTTAACCAAAGTTTTTTCAAAGTTTTTCAAACATATTACATACTTAGCAATCAGATGATTAAAGATATTTTCCACCGATAAAAGCAAATATACCATACACCAATGCATTTTCTGTTTAATATCATGCTTAAATTTTGTTTTTAATAATTTTTAAAATAGTCAAGTTCATAACTCAAAAAGTGGCTTCAGCCAATGCAAGCATTATCTATTCACAAGTGACACATTCAGTATATTCTGTTTGAGAGGAGACATCAAGTGCTGCTGACACTGCGTGAAACTTGTATAGATGCGGGTGTGCACTGCATTTAGATGTGTTACGTATTACTATGTGTAGTCTGCTGGTCTCACAGCTATTCACAAGTGACACATCCAGAATATTCTGTTTGAGAGGAGACATCAAGTGCTGCTGACACTGCGTGAAACTTGTATAGATGCGGGTGTGCACTGCATTTAGATGTGTTACGTATCACTATGTGTAGTCTGCTGGTCTCACAGCTATTCACAAGTGACACATCCAGTATATTCTGTTTGAGAGGAGACATCAAGTGCTGCTGACACTGCGTGAAACTTGTATAGATGCGGGTGTGCACTGCATTTAGATGTGTTACGTATTACTATGTGTAGTCTGCTGGTCTCACAGCTATTCACAAGTGACACATCCAGAATATTCTGTTTGAGAGGAGACATCAAGTGCTGCTGACACTGCGTGAAACTTGTATAGATGCGGGTGTGCACTGCATTTAGATGTGTTACGTATTACTATGTGTAGTCTGCTGGTCTCACAGCTATTCACAAGTGACACATTCAGTATATTCTGTTTGAGAGGAGACATCAAGTGCTGCTGACACTGCGTGAAACTTGTATAGATGCGGGTGTGCACTGCATTTAGATGTGTTACGTATTACTATGTGTAGTCTGCTGGTCTCACAGCTATTCACAAGTGACACATCCAGAATATTCTGTTTGAGAGGAGACATCAAGTGCTGCTGACACTGCGTGAAACTTGTATAGATGCGGGTGTGCACTGCATTTAGATGTGTTACGTATCACTATGTGTAGTCTGCTGGTCTCACAGCTATTCACAAGTGACACATCCAGAATATTCTGTTTGAGAGGAGACATCAAGTGCTGCTGAAACTGCGTGAAACTTGTATAGATGCGGGTGTGCACTGCATTTAGATGTGTTACGTATCACTATGTGTAGTCTGCTGGTCTCACAGCTATTCACAAGTGACACATCCAGAATATTCTGTTTGAGAGGAGACATCAAGTGCTGCTGACACTGCGTGAAACTTGTATAGATGCGGGTGTGCACTGCATTTAGATGTGTTACGTATCACTATGTGTAGTCTGCTGGTCTCACAGCTATTCACAAGTGACACATCCAGAATATTCTGTTTGAGAGGAGACATCAAGTGCTGCTGACACTGCGTGAAACTTGTATAGATGCGGGTGTGCACTGCATTTAGATGTGTTACGTATTACTATGAGTAGTCTGCTGGTCTCACAGCTATTCACAAGTGACACATCCAGAATATTCTGTTTGAGAGGAGACATCAAGTGCTGCTGACACTGCGTGAAACTTGTATAGATGCGGGTGTGCACTGCATTTAGATGTGTTACGTATTACTATGTGTAGTCTGCTGGTCTCACAGCTATTCACAAGTGACACATCCAGAATATTCTGTTTGAGAGGAGACATCAAGTGCTGCTGACACTGCGTGAAACTTGTATAGATGCGGGTGTGCACTGCATTTAGATGTGTTACGTATTACTATGTGTAGTCTGCTGGTCTCACAGCTATTCACAAGTGACACATCCAGAATATTCTGTTTGAGAGGAGACATCAAGTGCTGCTGACACTGCGTGAAACTTGTATAGATGCGGGTGTGCACTGCATTTAGATGTGTTACGTATTACTATGTGTAGTCTGCTGGTCTCACAGCTATTCACAAGTGACACATTCAGTATATTCTGTTTGAGAGGAGACATCAAGTGCTGCTGACACTGCGTGAAACTTGTATAGATGCGGGTGTGCACTGCATTTAGATGTGTTACGTATTACTATGTGTAGTCTGCTGGTCTCACAGCTATTCACAAGTGACACATTCAGTATATTCTGTTTGAGAGGAGACATCAAGTGCTGCTGACACTGCGTGAAACTTGTATAGATGCGGGTGTGCACTGCATTTAGATGTGTTACGTATCACTATGTGTAGTCTGCTGGTCTCACAGCTATTCACAAGTGACACATCCAGAATATTCTGTTTGAGAGGAGACATCAAGTGCTGCTGAAACTGCGTGAAACTTGTATAGATGCGGGTGTGCACTGCATTTAGATGTGTTACGTATTACTATGTGTAGTCTGCTGGTCTCACAGCTATTCACAAGTGACACATCCAGAATATTCTGTTTGAGAGGAGACATCAAGTGCTGCTGACACTGCGTGAAACTTGTATAGATGCGGGTGTGCACTGCATTTAGATGTGTTACGTATCACTATGTGTAGTCTGCTGGTCTCACAGCTATTCACAAGTGACACATTCCAGAATATTCTGTTTGAGAGGAGACATCAAGTGCTGCTGACACTGCGTGAAACTTGTATAGATGCGGATGTGCACTGCATTTAGATGTGTTACGTATTACTATGTGTAGTCTGCTGGTCTCACAGCTATTCACAAGTGACACATCCAGAATATTCTGTTTGAGAGGAGACATCAAGTGCTGCTGACACTGCGTGAAACTTGTATAGATGCGGGTGTGCACTGCATTTAGATGTGTTACGTATCACTATGTGTAGTCTGCTGGTCTCACAGCTATTCACAAGTGACACATCCAGAATATTCTGTTTGAGAGGAGACATCAAGTGCTGCTGACACTGCGTGAAACTTGTATAGATGCGGGTGTGCACTGCATTTAGATGTGTTACGTATTACTATGTGTAGTCTGCTGGTCTCACAGCTATTCACAAGTGACACATTCAGTATATTCTGTTTGAGAGGAGACATCAAGTGCTGCTGACACTGCGTGAAGCTTGTATAGATGCGGGTGTGCACTGCATTTAGATGTGTTACGTATTACTATGTGTAGTCTGCTGGTCTCACAGCTATTCACAAGTGACACATTCAGTATATTCTGTTTGAGAGGAGACATCAAGTGCTGCTGACACTGCGTGAAGCTTGTATAGATGCGGGTGTGCACTGCATTTAGATGTGTTACGTATCACTATGTGTAGTCTGCTGGTCTCACAGCTACTGATCTGGAATAAGCTCCTAATTAACTAACTAGTTACATTTAAAATATAAGTTATACACGTTAAAAAAGGTCACGTAACTAAACCTATAAGTAGTTAATTTATTGAAAATAATAAAAATAATTGAGAGGACTAGACATAAACAGATAATTTAATTAAATACATAATTCATTGTACTTATTTTGAATTTTATTGTATAATTATATAAATTTCGTTTCATTAAATTGTTAAATGTTATAATACATATTTTATTATCTACTTTAGTGTTAACATATTATTGAAAACACCCCGTATAACTCTGTAATATTAGTATAGTTTTTGTAATATCTTTTGTAAAGTTTTTTTTAAATTAACAACTTTAAAATGTGTTTACCTTTAGTGTTGGACTTTTGCAACATTTATTTTAGTACAACTTAACATACATTGTTAATGAAAACATCTGCCTTCTAAATAGTTGCTGACTGAGCACTTGACATACCAAATTTCACTGTATGTACAAAAGAATATTTACATAACATTTAAAAACTACCTTATAAAACAGTTACCCTGATATTTTGTTGATTTTGGACAATAAATAATATAAAACCGCTTTTACTGCTCCCGTATATAATGAGTTACAAACAAATTGGTTTTTCTTTTTAATTTTATCAGTAAATCAAAATTGTGAAGTAGTTCCCGGACAGGGTGTGTTTCTACAACTTATAAAGTTATACTAAATTGTAAGCAATGAAAACCAATCTTCGTCTCACATTCCCTTTGTTTATCAGAATCAAAACCCAGAAGCCCTCTTAAGAAGGTACGAGTAACTCACGAATAAAATTTCAAATCTATACCACTCATTCATTTATACGAGATATCGGTTATACAGATAGACACCAGAATATAATATGGAAAAGGAATAATTCTTAAAAGTTAAACTCCAGCAGACAAAAATAAACTGTTATCCTGCTGAGTAATAGGCTTCAATGACGCCCACCATTATAAATATTCTTGCCTGTGTAAAAATAAAGACCAATTTAAAATTAAAACTAACACTTAGTCTCCGTTTATAACTTATGCCCGTGGAATTAAATGCACCGTGTTTGAACTCAGTGTTCCTCATATAGAAATTAAGGTCCGTGTATTTCAAGTCTATGTATCAGTTCTTTTTCGATGTATCATGTGGACAGTCAGACAGATGGACAGATAGACAGACAGACAGAAATATTTCCCAACTCTTTGAGTTATAGATATGCTTTGGTAACGCTCAAGTAATAAATAAAAATGTCACATGTTAAAATCTCATATTATTGTATTCAATTTACTTACAAATTAATTAATTCTGATATATACTCCTTTCTATAACGGTTAACAAAAAGACCAATGTAAAAAACATATTCACTAATGCTTAGACAAATCCTAACCAGTGATATGCACCATAATCGGCCTCAATGTTGCGCATATAAATATGAAGCTTCATGTACATTCAAATCTACAATTTAGTTCATTTTGAGACATCGCGTGGACAGATAGAGAGCAGAAATGCAATTATTCCAGCCCATCGAGTAATAGGCTTTGATAACGCTCAGCAAATAAAATATAACTATCGGTAAAGAATACTTGTAAAACATTTGTTAACAAATATACTCGTTTATGTGCACTTCTCCAAATCATATTTTTATACATTAAAAATATAATATAATGATACGTTCTTTTTTAAGACTATCAATGAACAAAAACTGAAGCCTACATGTAGACTTAATTGAAGTCAAAGACTAGAAGAGTAATATCGGGTAGATCGTCCTCGGAGAGGTATAGAAGAGTTTTTGTTGGACGAAAGTCCCTTAGGTAATCTTTACAAACTGTCAAAACTCTTAATTGAAATTTTTATATTATGAAATTGAGTTTATTTTTATATTTTCACCGTGAGACCGTATAAAATCAATAGTGCTATTATAGCGTAAAAAGTAAAAAATGTCATATCAGCATACTTGTTGGATCATTTATCCCTAAGAATATATACAGAAATATTATTTTTTTTATTCTCTAATCGATAGCGATGAAAAGAATAATCCTATTACGGTGAGTTTTCTGAAACGAGATTTTCAGAAACCTCTTGAGTTAAGCGTGATTTTATTATATTTTTAATCTCAAGTTGTGGCAAATAACGGCAGTAAATTAATTCGTGAATTAATAAAAAAAACCATTGTTAGTTTATACATCTTATTAAGCCACACAATTTGGTAAAAAGAAACTTAACTTAATTCCATAAATTTAAAATGGCGGCAAAAAAGTTTGAAATGTAACTATGCATATATTACACAAATATATGGAATTAAAAATATAAATAATTTTTATTTTCATATTTACATTTATAATAAACTCATGATTACTACTTGGTTTTGTAAGTATATAATATTTTTGAAATCCCATTACTAGAATTCGAAACCCAAATGTAATACTATTTAAAAATTTGATATAGTTTTCTATCAGTATTACAATTTTAATTGATATCATAATATGAAACGTACACTTATGTATTATTGTATTTAAAATGTTTTTGTAGCAGAGTAACAATATTCACATTACAATTAAAATATGTTTTTCAGCGTGAATAAAACATCTTTTATTATATTATAAAATGTGAAGGCAGCGAAATATTAATAATTTAACATAAAATAGCTCATAATCAACATAAATAATTTTTTAAAGATGTATCTATAAACTTTTTATCGTATTAAAATACAAAATGAGTTTTGATGCTGTACTAAAATGAATAAAAACATTTCCATTATTCATGGTTATCTATGAACATGAATCATATATTTTATTAGAAACAAGTGTTCTTACAAATGCAACGATGAATATATTTAAAAGAGTATTGATTACTTTAATAACAATTCTGATATAGTCTGAATTTTTCAATTGCTCCCAAACGTAGCTTTTTTAGGAAACCCGGTTAGTTTTACTATCCGAAAACTCGTTCTCTGACAGTCGGTTTGCGGTGTCTCACATAAAACCCATAAATATCCTGTATACTTAACTTTCATAAATATTTATTGATATTGAATTGCCATGTTGCCAATTGGGAAATTATTTTATAGGTCTTTGTTTTGCTATTTAATGTTTGGTTTTATTATTTAATCAGGCACACTTTTGAATGAATGAGCTTTAATGAAACATTATTTAATCACAAAACATGAGAGATCTGCATTTTAGTGGTTGATATGCTCCCAGTAAAGTGAAGGATTTGAGTTCGAGTCACGATGTATTATAAGCACTTTTTTGATCAATAAATAAAATATTTTATTAAATATTGTGGAATAAAAAATGTCAACAACCAAAAAAAATTCAAAGCTCGTCTTAAACACCTATTGGTGTCAAAAGCGTTTTACTCTGTCGAAGAATTCATGATAAGTCGCTGGGATAATTAAAACTATTATATGACTGAAATTGTTGTATCTGAAGTCAGTGTGGCTGTATTTGCTTAAATGAAGAAAATGTATTTCTGACTGTGTGTAAATGGTTGAATTGGATTAACTGTGGTTTTTCCGTTGGTAATATTTTGACGATTGCGGTACAAGGAGTTATTGTCTGATGCAATAAAGACTTTATTATTATTATCAATATATACGCATACACACACGTACACTCACACGCGCACGCATGTACACGCACGCACACGCACATACATATACTCTTGGCCGTAAGTTAGGTTCCAGTTAAAAGCATTCGTCCAAGCCCAATGTTATCTTTAACCCAAAATAACATTCACCAGCAGACCAGAGACAGGCTGTTCTACTTTGAACTGATGAAGCCTAAATATTTCGTTTCTAAAATCAGAAACGCTGATATGATGTGATCGATTTCCCTTCAAACTTAGAAATTTCTTAACCTCACTGACTCCAAGTCTTTTTGGTGCGTAGAACGTGCGTAACTGTTCAAAATATACGGACATTAAGTTTTCACCACTAAAGCAAATAATAATGAATATTGGTTAGATGTTTCTATATTTCAAACTTATTAAAACTAACGTATCTCTAGGCCTAATTTAGCTGGCTATACGAGGTTAAAGAAAAACTATCTTCTTCCAAGAAAACCTTAAAATGGTTCATTTTAAATACTGGACTTCTTCCTGGTGTTAGTTATACAACCAGGATTCCTTATGAAGAATTGTATGTTTCTTTTGGCATTTAAGAACTGATTGCTTGAATTTTTGTTTAGGTAATCTTATAATAATTTCTGTGAAGACGAAAAATTATAATCACCATTTATGTATTTAACAAGCTGAAAACATTGTTTTAGGTAGGAGCATGTTTTAAAACATCAATTCATGAAACCTCTAAAATTGTCATATGTGTTTATAAACATGAACTTTACTTTTTAATAATGACCTAAGTACTATAATTTCATGTTAAATAAACAATATTTTAATATAGTTTTATTTTTATTCATCTTCCTAATGTTGGTATTTTATTTCATTTATCAAAGAAAGAATTTAATTTCTAAACAATAATGGGTGTTTCTGAGTGAGGAAATACAATATAAGTTTATTGTGAGTTTACTGTTACAAGGGAATCACGATCTAACTTTCTTGTCTTTCGATTGTAAAAGTTGTGTCCCCATTAATCCTTCAACGTCTGCAAACTGTTTGGGCACTTATTTTGAAATAGTAATTTGTTTCAATTTTGCATATAAATTATGTTTTATATGATTGTTGAAAAGAAATAGAAATAAAAATAGGTTTTTGTCAAAATAATGTATTGCCATCACTGTGTAAATACTGTTAAAACGCGATTTCAAAGTAATGTTTGTACGATTTAACTAAGTGGTGATACATGGATAGAGAGATATTGAGGTATCTGCAGAAGGAGAACAAAGAGTTTTGTGACCGACAGATTTCGTGCGGCACATTCACGACGGCCATCAACAAAGTAATGTCAGCAGTAAAGAATCATAGCAGTAATTACTTCTTATTCTGGAATTTTATTACTGGTTATAACCTTTTTATCTAGTTCAGTAATTCGTGGACCTCTGACATAACAGATCGTTTTAAGGAAATACTAATATTATACAGTTAATAAAGAAGCCAGTTGTAAGTAACCATATTTTTACAATAATTTGTAATAAAGTCATCCCACAACATACTTTAAGACCATGATTTTATACCCACTTAAACTCCATCCAGGCTTTCAGTTTCCAGTACAGTGTTACGAAATTTTATCAGTTATCGTTCTATTATCATTATTGTGTGTTTATACGTATACAAATTTTTCAAAAATAAAAACCCTTAAGTACAGTGTGATCTCGAATAGTATGTTTTACGTCTTTTGCGGAGAAACTTTGTTCATGTCCGTAAATGTTTCCCACCCTTACTCCGATTATTCCCAATATAACGCCAAAAGAACATCAATCGTAGCTGGACTGGCAAAAAGTAGATCTCTCAACCAAAGCTGATTAAATGTCCCAATCAGAACCACTATAGGCATAACGTCAGCAATAAGGGGTTTATGTAGAACTTTTAACGCTGTGATATAATAAGAGTATTACGATCATAGTTCAACAAAGTTGGCTGTTTAGGAAATATCGAGTTCTTTTGGGTTTGAATATGATCTTTAGTTCGTCTTTAATCCATCAATAATTTCTGAAAAATGTTGTAGAAAGTTTGAGTATTCTATTTATATTTAAACGACGTTTTTTTCTAGAAATCATTCATCTGGACACCGTAACATATTGTGGCAGCAATTTACATTAGTATGAAATAAAACCTTAAATAGACATTTTTCCTACTTTTTTTACTAGGCATTGGTTTTAATGTGCAATTTTCATTATATAGACCACTTTTTATTGTTCTTGTGTTCTGATTGTTTAGTTTAATTTGATTTAATAACAGTTATTGGTACAATTATTCATTATTATTATTAACTGCTAGTAATTCATAATGTTATTTATCCTTGTTGTTATTGTTAACTATTAACTATTTAACTTTCCATCTTTTTTAATTTAGTGTAATGGCACAAGTCCACGATATTCAATTAAAATAAGTATAAGGTAGACTGATTTAGATTATGAGTAAAGTATTGCTTAGCCTCCGGTACCACAAGATGATGGCTAGTTATATTGCATGTATTTGGCCTATAATACTTTTTCAATCTAGTACTGTATAAATCATTGTTTCTTTGGTTCATTTCATTGCAAAATATTGAAATTTAATATTTTACCACATAAGACCTTACAATTACTGTAAAGAACTAAAACTAAGATCCTCTAAGTTTGTAAATGGCTTTTGTATATAAGTACAAGTTGGGGGGGGGGGGGATTAGGTACATCCTCCCTCGTGTACCAAACACTGCACATTCACTATTGTGTGGAACACGTGAGATAAGGCAGTGTCAGGTCACCACCACACCCCCCCCCACTTCCCACACCGCCGCTATTGTTTGTACAATACAATTACAGTGGTACAGTGTTACTCTGGTCTCATTCCATAGACATTTCATTTCCTCTGGTTTGTCTGCGACACACAAGAGAGTGTTAGATGTAAGACCTGGTGCTGGGAACACTGTCCAGGATATGTATCTTTGTGATTCTACAATCAAATGTGCCATAGTATCACACATATTTTCTTTACATTGTTTAAGTAAAAGTGATATTACATTACATTGTATAAATAAGTGTTTACAAAATGGTGTTACAAACTATAACTATAAAAATATGTCGAGAAAGAAGTCCTTTAACCGCTATACGCAATTTATTATTTTTTATTAATTTTATTAATGAATTTCTCGTTATAGTGTCCATATAGTTCTGATAGGTTTTGAAGATATCATTGATATTCTGTAGTTATGTTGGCTTCTGAACTAGTCATAAAAGAATTTTTCAATTTCGAATCTCTGCTCTCCTGGTAGTTTTTTTGAAACCATGTATGTCTAAACTAGTCGTACACCGTTACTATTTTACATGTCCATTTTTTTTTCCATAATTATTAAAAGTTCTTGCCTACTGGAAAAGTTTTAGAGGATTGTTTGGCGTTGAAGTGATGAAGTAATGAGCAACTAGAAGAAGTCAACATAACTACAGAATATCAATGATATTTTCAAAACATATAAGAACTATATGGACTCTAGAACGAGAAATTCTGCGACGCACATAACGATTATACGAAAGGAATATTTCATGTTGACATGTAACAAACATTTTATTTACGAAAAGTATGGTGTTGACATTCAGGACTATTTGTTCTGGGGTGTCATAATTTAATATAGCTCCTAGTATTGCTATAGTTCATATAATATCTCTTTATATCTCATTTGCTAACTATTTCTAGGAGGAGAAGATACGATAAAAACACAAAAAGAATGTGTTTGGCTGTATGATTATGTTGAATGTATTATGCAGAGTTTGACTTAGATTATAACATATCGCTAAGGTGGTTTTTGTACCTGTATTTTGTCAATTTAAGTAATCTCTATGCAGTTCTCTAGTATCAAAGAGCCCATACTCTCCTAATACTTTGTCGCTCTAGTCATACTCATATATATATATATATATATATATATATATATATATATATATATATATATATATATATATATGTATATAAACCATACAAAGTCGCAGAATTTCTCGTTATAGAGTCCATATAGTTCTGATAGGTTTTGAAAATATCATTTATATTCTGTAGTTATGTTGACTTCTGAACTAGTCATAAAAGAACTGTTCAGTTTAGAATCCCTGCTCTCCTGGTAGTTTTTTTGGAACCATGTATGTCTAAACTAGTCGTACACTGTTACTAGTTCCATAATTATTAAAAGTTCTTGCCTACTGGAAATTTTGAGGATTGTTTGGCGTTGAAGCGATGAAGTAATGAGCAAGGTCATAAATTTGCTTGTCTGTATTTCTTTATAGTTCCTCATAGTAATGGATTGAAAATTTCAAATCACTATCATTCGCTTACTTATGTTCTCGTTACACAAAATAAACCACACGACACCGTACGTTGATCTCTCCAGACTGGTAATCAGGTTTGGCTCTCCTGTGATGTATGTAGTATCCTTCAATGGTCTGACAACTAGTCTCCGTGGCTGTGTAAGTCACAAGGCGCTCCCTCTGCAGCCTTAGACAGTGAACTGCAGATCTCACAGCTGTGTACTGCTGCCGCGCTGATGGCACAGGATCAGCCTCACCGGGTCTCAGAGCTGGACATTCTGTAGTGCCAGACAGTCCTGTCCCTCCTGGTAGGGCCCGGCCGGCACCATCTCCTGGGCGTACGAAGACCGACTGAACTGCCAACAACACAACTCCTAAAGTTTAATTAAATCACGAAACTGTTCAGTTAAAACCATAGCAATTATTTAACAATGTACTGTTATCGTTTATGATTCATAGGAACTTACCGAAACTGAAGTCATGCCTGTGCAGGAGTGATGGGATGTTTCTTGAACCGCTTGGAAACTGCAGCTATCACCTTATTACAATGCGTTTTATATCATATATTTTAAAATATTTATGTTTAAAAATGTTAAGTATGATAATTGTAATAAGTATTAAAAAAAAAATAAAAGTATAAATTACGTTAATATTTAAAAATAATTACATTAAGTGTATTAAAATCCAGGGAAAACAGATATTCATAATAAACTAGACTTAATTTATTTCACACCCATTTTTTGGGTATATCCAATATAAAATAGCACTTTTGGATTTAAAGTTTTATATGAAGGTTTCTTATATTTTACAGTCACAATGAACAAATTTAAAGTTCTTTAACTCTCCACTTTATTAACTCAATATTGGAAAAATTCCTCCCTCTGGATCCCATTAGGAACTTCTTTTATTTAGTTTGTTTTACAGTATAATATAGGGTATGTTATACAAAAATAACTTGCAGAATACTTACTTCTCCATTGCAGAAGCTGAACAGTAACCCCTGAAAGCAAATGGAGTCCACATTAATATAGTATCTGATATACACATATTATACAGCCTTGTACGTTATTACAGCTAGCACAATAAATGTCTTAAAAGTCATATTGATGGTTTCAATTCATATCATTTACAGTAAAAGTTTAAAAATATACAAACATATATTACTAAATCTTAAAAAATCCTCAAACAAAATCTCATTCAGAAACAAATCAGGAACTTATGAAAATAAAAGCAACTACTAAATAAATAAATAGATAAATTGTTCACTTTCCAAACAAAAAAGAATTTCAAAACACGATTCAAAGAAAATTCTCACGTATGAAATATGAAAGAATGGAACACATCAGCTGGTGCGAAACACTGTATTGAAAACGTATTATGCCTGATACAAGTTTACGATTATTAAAAATGTTACAAACCCTACAAACTTGTATCGTTGGCAAATATTTTAAATAAACAAAAATTAAGAAAAATTCTAAAGAATGAAGACAGACTTAATGAAGATTTATTTGTACTGTTATATTAATTGTAAGAGAATTGAAATGTAATTTAAATATGTTACACTGGCTAACCATATATCCAAATAGTTCATTATATTTATTATTTAGAAAAATGTAAATAACTATTTATTCGTGGAGTCACCTGACATAGAATCTTTGATTTTTAGAGGCCTCACAAAAATAAATTTTATATTGAAAAGATTGTCAAAATCATTTACAAGTGATATAAAACATTTTAGTTGTTTTATAGTGTGAATATTAGTTTGAATCATATTTTATCATACTGCAAGAGAGCAAAGGGGGAAGAAAAGAGTTTTCATGATAAAACACAAAACATTGCATTTGAATACTTATCTATTCGTTGTGAGACCTTCTCTCCTGAGATAATTAAACATTCTCCTTTCCTTCACTTAACTGGCATGTTTTAAAGAATATAGGGACTTCTATTTCAAAGTTTTTGCAAAGATGTGTATGATTCTAAATAGAGGCTTAAATAAAAAATAGTGGCTTAAATAAAAAATTCAGTCCGGAATAAACCTTTTCTGTGCATCTGCGAGTTATAGTTGAGACTGATGAATGGCTAACATAGTTAATTTTGTTATTTGTACATTGTTGGAATATATTAATCTGATATGGAACTTAATTTCATGGATATAATTCTTAAATATTTATTATTTAAATTTCATATCATGCTGCCCATTGCAATCACATTTATCACATTCAAATTTTGGATCAACTGTTTATAACTAACGATGGGGGTGGATTGACATATAGTTTAAATAGAGATTGATTCACAATACGTGCTTGCTCTATATGCATAGAGAAAGAAAATCAAATCAAAATCAAAATCAAAAAACATCTTTATTTCCATTATGGTACAAAAAATTTAGAAATCATAGGAGCACAATTTTACATTTATAATATAAAATTACTTCAGTAATTAACATAAAACTGCAAACAAATTAAATACTTATATATATATATATATACACACACACACACATATACACACATATACATACATACATACACATACACATATATATATATGCACATACACACACACATATACATACATACATACACATACACACACACACACACACACACACACACACACACACACACACACACACACACACACACACACACACACACACACACATATATATATATATATATATATATATATATATATATATATATATATATATATATATATATATATATATATATGCACATACACACACACACACACATACATACACATACTGATCGCGAGAGAAAAGAAGAGACCTGGATTCTGGCCTATCTGAAATTTGCAGGCGCTACTACTAGTATGTTGCCGCGCCTTGTTTCGTAATTCCATTATTGTTTCACTGTTCCATTGCTATGATAATCAATTCGCAGGGTTGGCTGTGGGGCGAAGCGCCTGAAATTATCGCGCGGCAACACACTAGTACACAGCTGTGCGCCGGCACGGGCCAGGTCTCTTCTTTTCTCTCGCCATCAGTACATATATATAGATTGCTTTAATGATTGTGGAAATGTTTCCTAACATAGGTGCATAGCACCTGTGCGTGAGAGAATGAGTCCCATTAATTCAAAAATAATTTTCTTAGGGAAATAAGATGTTAAAATAATGTTGTTTAGTAAAAAATAATATATAGAACTAACTACGTATGAAAGTAGAAGTGCACGTAGTTCTATGTAGAAAGTGCACATAGTTTTGATGAGTTCGTTAAATAGTCTCAACCAATAAATCTTTTAATATGGCAGCCGTTTTAAATTGCTTAAACCTTTTTATCCCTGCAATATTCCCAAAACAGGACACATTTCGTACAAATAAGAAACATTTTTAAACAACTGCAGTTCTTGCACATTTTCCGATATCTCTTAAGATTTGGAATACAAGTTATTGCATCTCTGTCATTAGGTATCTAAAAAAACTAGTATGAAAAGTTTCCCCTGTAACCTTTCCCATTCATTTAGTTACTTTCCAGATAACACTGGTGCTCAGTTAAGATACAAACTACATATTTCAAAGCTTTGTACATATTCTATTAAACTGTATTTTACATTCAATAATCAGATGAAAAATAATGAATTAAATTAATATTTTTCATTTAAACTGTACACGATAAACTAGTTTGAAGTAAATTATGATGTCCAAATATACATGGTGTATAAATAATGAGAAAGTAATGATAAAAAGTGTTAGAAATCAATAAGAAAATTGTTATAAAATAAATATTAAATTGGACGTCACCCATCGATATGTAGATGTAAAATTTTATGAATATTAGTTGTTTTTGCCTTGAAAAGCATTACAAATTTTGAAACGGATAGTATTTTATTATTTTATAGATAATTATAAATGATGCAAATATGTTTTGATAAAATATACACATATACTGTTTATATTATATGTTGTGTAGTGTATAAAATATTATATAGCACATTTCCTTAAAATGTTACATTTAAACTCACAGAATGTAATTTAGTTATTAAAATATTTTTCCCTCCAAATTAATCCCAGAAATTGTTTCTAATACACAAGCATCACAGGCAGCTTGGCTTGTTATTTACTTACTTCATCAACTCCAGTATAGCCAGAGGGCGCTGGGGTTGTTGTTTGTACAGCTGTACCTAACGATGAAACAACTTTCTCTAAACAGATTTTGATTAGGTTTTGTTTTTACGTATACATATTTTCTCTGAGAAATTGTTCATCAACCTTTTATTAAAATGTTATGCAAGTGAATCTAAACAGATTTTAATTAATTGTATTCTTTATGAACAAATATTTGCTTTAAGGTACAGTTTATCAGCTTTTACGCATACTTTTATACAAATAACTCCAAATTGGTATCGTAAATTTCTACGTTTAGTTTACTTCGAATTGTTTCTTATGCGTTTGGACCGTGCTAATTTTTTAATTTTTAAAGGTGGGGAATAAAATAGTTTTTTTATATATATGTAGATATATATATATATATATATATATATATATATATATATATATATAATATATATAGTATTTTATACATTTTGAAACACATAACTGTGGGAAATGTCCGAAAGCCTATTATCCTTTGAATATGTCACTTCCATAAATTATCTCAAGGTTTAGATTTCTCTAAAACCAGAATGAATGTTTTGGGGATTTCAAGATAAGAGAAGCTAAACTCTAAAAAAACACAAACAAGGAAGTATTGAATTACACAACGGAACGCAACCAAAGTTGTTACTAATCAAACCTACCATGTAAATTGGTCACACGCGTCATTATATTAATCTCATGAAATACATCAAGATTGCACTCAGTTTGTTTAAAAATTTGTTTATTTTCCGATTGCGTAAATCCTACCGTACCAACTACGTTGCATGCGTTAAAAAATAAAAATTTTTATTAATGGCAAGTTATGCTTATTAATTTTTACGCTTTATTGCATTCCTATATACAAATACCTATAAGGCCAATGTAAAAGTGTTCATCAACGCTAATCTAAATCCCATAGATTGACATGGACCGACACTGAACTCAATTTTGCCTATGTAGAACTAAAGCTTCATGCAAAATTTCAAGTTATTTTTCAGTTCGTTTTCGTGTTATCTTGTGGATAGACAGACAAAAATAAAAGTTCGTCAGACAAACAGATAGAAATATAAGTTCGTCCAGCCCCTGGAGTGATAAGCTTCCTAACGCTTAACCAATAAACTACATATAACATTACTAAATGAATATTGCACTTAATTATTTTTTCAGAAATTTTTGGAAAAAAACAATGAAACAAACAGAATACACGATAATAAGGAGGAATAAAAATTATGCTTGACAAAAGGGGTAAGAGTACTTAAAATTAACTTCATAAAATTTTGTAGTTCGTTTACAAATTTGTTTAATCCACGATTTTAGCGAATCCCTATCATGGTTAACCATAAGACCTATGTACAAATTTTAATTTTTACTCTTATTTTGACTTTTTACCACAAATTAGTAGAGTTCTTCTTTGGAGCAAGAAGAATCTATGTACTAAGTTTCAAATATTAATGTCGGTTATATCAACAAAAATACAGACATACAGATGGACAAGGACATGATACCAAGAAAGGCATGTAAAGTCCTTAATAAATAATATGTATGATTCAAACTTTCTGCAATTTTACATAACTATTACCTAATGTAGAGCCACACAACGAGTAGTCTCTAGTTTGTATTATGTAGAGATAATGTCGTTGAACATTTGATATGGACATGAGTTTTAAACTAATGTAAATTAAATTGTGTACATTCGATGTAATAATACATCCTAATATAGTTCTACTAAGCTCTAGAAATGAAACACAGTTGGAGAACTAAAGATGGCCACACTGTTAGTCAAGTACTTGTTAATTAGCACAATGGAGTCCAGTGTAACCCTCTCGACCCGTGCTCACAATTTACTGTAGTACATAAAATGAGACAATTCTCATCCTCCATATTATCTGTTAGAACTCAGAGTGTAATCGTTATATATAACGAATTGTTAGTCAGGAGTTATAATACAAAAATTAATTTCTACGTAAATTTTTTAATTAAGGTATAATTAAAACTATTAAACTTTGTTAGTCTCACATAGTTGTCTATACGTTAAGGTTACCTTTTTAATAGTATTTTTATACGTTATGACTGTGTTCAAAACTATAGTAAGTCAGTGAACAATAAAATGTTACTCAATAACTGTTAGACTACTAGATATCTAACTTAATAGTAAGAGCTTAATAATAGTAGCTATCTCGTTCATAGCTGTGTTCATAAGCCATTGCTGAAATTATCAGCGCACTAACTTACTACATAAACCAAGTAAATAAGTGTTGCAGATAAAAGTCACATACAAAATAATGGGCAAGTGACCAAATAAAATGTACAGTATACAACTCATAAAACGCCCCAACACTAACTGGCTAGTATCCTAATAACTGAATCGGGAGCACTTTAAACTTGATTGTGTTTATCCCAATGACTTACATTTTATATTAAAGTGATATTTTACGTATTACACGTAATTTTACTAAACTCTATATAACAGAGAGTGAAAGTAACTTATCTATTATGTTCGGTATAGGCCATATGCTGTATTTAGAAATAACATGAACACTATTTCTTAGTACAATTTGACCGAATTTCAAACTATTCGAATCGTTTAATTTAGGACATAATCAAAATAACGTTCGATTCTAAGAAATTAAAAAACCCAATATTTTCTCAATTTATACAAGGGAATCGGTATACAAAGTTAAAATCTGGAAGAGTAAATAGATGTAATAAATAAAGATTATTTCTGGTCGGGACAAAATTCCTACGCTCAGACGATGTTAATTAAACAACAATTCAGTTTAATATCATTCTCGAAAGTTTTCTCTTATATCTATTTCAAGTATTTATTTTATGATCTTTTATATAAAACTGTATACATCTTTAAAATAACCAGATGCTATTGTAAATAGTTTATGATAATATTTAAGTTTAAAGCATATTTATATCAATGATAATTGGATTTTACATCAGACGTAATCCAACTACAAAATGTTTTTTAATTTTATCATTAAGTTAATTGCAATCATTCTTGATTAAATTTATGTCAACATAATAATTTATATTACTATGAAATGAACTCATTACGTCACATATGTAATGATAAACAAAATGATGTTATTGTAAACTGTTGTTTGTTTTAACTAATTATTACCTACTTACTTTACCAAAGTTTACATGTAAACAACATATATTGGATCCATACAAATTAAATTGAAATAAAAAATCACACTTTGTGAATAGATTTTTTATTATGAGATATATCTATGTAGTAATATACGTGTTTTGTATATCGTTTTTTCGAGGGCTTTCAATGGAACGTGTAAAATCAATAAGCGAAATGTATTATTGAAATCAAACTAATATTAAAGATTATTTGACAGACATTTATAAAACAAGAACTGAATTGAGTAAGTAAATTATGAGGTATTCGTTGCAGTATTCACCAAATTTGATAATTTACTTAATGTTCCAGTTAAGTGAATTATACAAATTACTAGTTTCATTAAACACTGTCACAGATTGTAGGCAACAATATGTTACAGAAATATTACTGCAGATAGTGCCAAACGATATTGAACAAATAAATATGAATTGCAAATAGTAAAATTTAGTTTCCCAAACACATTGTCCTGCAACAGGTGGAGTCCAGAACTTGGTTTATTTAATTTCAACCTTTAAAATAAATTTATAAATGTTGCTCTCTAATCCGAGTGTCCCACTTCAAATATAGAACGTGTGGATGTGACTGTTTGTCATGCCATTATTGCAATGTAGCAAAAAATACAAGTAAATAGCTGTGACTGTGCAGTAATACAATAAACGAACAAATACAGAGTGATTACGAAGGTCATTGGAAGAGAGCATATAACACCTCTATAAAGAAATTTAAATTCGTGTATTTGAATAACCTGTGCAGTATAAAACTATTCAATTATATAAGGAAATGTATCTAATTTGTAATAAAGTTCCTCATTTTGGCAGCAAGACCCTCATTATCAGACAACAAAATCTGAAAATTCAATATTGGAATTGAAACAGTAAGCTTTTCTTTGAAGAAGAATAAAATAAGACACTTAGAGAAACCTATCATCAAAAGTCGATTTTTAAACACAAAAATGAGAAAAGGTTTGATCTATAAAGGATTGAAATATTTTTTGTCTATATATCATTATGCATAAATCTAATTATCTTTATTTAAATATCTCTTTATGTTTCTTACTTTGCAAAAAGAGACAAAAGCTTTCCCAATAACTATTTCATTTACTGTTATATTTGGGAAGAAGTAATTTGGTTTCAGAATATTTTTACTTTGATTTAATTTATTTTATAAGATAAAATAATTAGTTAAAAATATAATGAATTACATAATTCAATGCCAAAGAAATAAATTCTAATAAACCATATTCAAAGTGACAAACACAAGCAGGATATAAGCCATTGAGATTATTTATATATATATATATATATATATACTCATTATATATATATATATATGTGTGTGTGTGTGTGTGTGTGTGTGTGTGTGTGTGTGTGTGTGTGTGTGTGTGTGTGTGTGTGTGTGTGTGTGTGTGTGTGTGTGTGTGTGGAATAATATTTAATATTCAGACTATTGTACATAACACTTATATAAAATGGATGTAATAACTAAATTGAATTAATTTAAAATAGAGGAGTACACTAGAATGCAGGACAGCGGGGAATATAATTATTTCAAAATTATACAATCAAATAACTCCAAAATAACGAAAAAAATGTAAACTTTCTCCGTGCTGTTCTTGTTAGACATAACAAAAAAAGAGAGCTTTTCCTAAAACAAAACAGTAGCAGTAAACAACAATCAAACACTACTCTCACTGCAGTAGTTGTTATACTAGTAGGCTAATACACCTTGTCCAGAGAGCCTTCCTACTTAAAGGATTATTGACCTTAGCCGGCTCTATAGCTCTCATAAGCCCACCCACAGCCTTAATAGGCGGCATCGACCATCATTGACTCTGCTCCTAATAATTGATCAGTTTTGTTAGTTATTATTCTAAATTTCAGCCTATTTTTGTATACACGCAATTTGAATTGCAAATAAAGGGAACTAGGTAAAATATAACGTACCTACTACGTACCTACTACGTACCACATGTACGATATACGATGCTAATTTATGAAATAAGGTAATTTGTAATATTTTAAAATAAATCTCCATTCCAATATGGAATGGACTCCATTCCCATATTGTAAATCTCTATTTTCAATGCCAAACTTGTGCCGCCTTTAAATTGATCTTTATTCTTGGAGATAACATACTTCTTAAAGTTATTTCAATTCGTAACAAAATAAAACATTAATTGCCATGTACCATGTTGCCAGTTGCTGATTCAGAGTAGCCAGATAATAAATAACAGGATTTTGGACATTAGCCATCGTTAGATGTTACAAAAACATATTTTATTGTAATGTAATTGTAACATATAACGAAGACAATGCCCGACATCCATTCAAATCTTCCATCGTCGATAATAAACTTTAAACAAAGAACAGATAATACAATTGGAGTGACCACCTGTGTCGCTTCTTCGGGAAGAATATACTTAGATTCTAGACTTACATATTAATTACTTATCTGTTACTTGTCATTGTTGCCTATGTTGATTTATGTTGTGTATATAATACTTTAAGGAAAAACATTTTTTTATTTATTTATAATTTTTTAATTATATTAAGGTTTGATTTACGTATTCTAACTAAATTTTATTAGAGTATAAGTGTTTCAAATTTTTGTGCGAGAAATGAATTTATCGTGGGGGGTTACAAAAGTTTAGAGTTGGATACGAAATCTGTATTAAAAATGTAATTAGGACAATTCGAAGGGTTTTTGTAAGAATACACCACACCTCGCGTTGTGAATATGCCAACATTCGAAATAGATATATTAGGACTAATGGTAAAAATGTGATATATAATTGTATTTAATATGTGAAAAATATCCTCACTGTACAATTTACCATTGCAAATCTGACTACACATAAATGTTTTACTTGTTCGCTGACGCTCATCCTATTCACATGCAGTGACATGCG
Source organism: Homalodisca vitripennis (assembly GCF_021130785.1). Classification (NCBI taxonomy): domain Eukaryota; kingdom Metazoa; phylum Arthropoda; class Insecta; order Hemiptera; family Cicadellidae; genus Homalodisca; species Homalodisca vitripennis. The sequence goes on from NC_060211.1 coordinate 22,434,213, forward strand.
CCATCATCGAACTCGATGTCGCTTATATAGATATTAAGCTCCATGCAACATTTCAAGTCTATAGGTCAATTCATTCTCAAGATATCGTGCGATCTTAATACAGACAGACAGACAGACTTACACATACAGTCTTCAGCCCCTCAAGTTAAAGGCCTCGCTAACGCTTATCGAATTAGGTATATCAGTTTGAATCTTATTGTGGAACGAAATGGATCAAATATTCTCGTACAATAGAAGTTTTACCTAAAAAAGTATAGATCTTGTTTCTTGTACACTTTGACATTGAAATAAAGAACCTTCCGTTCGTGAAGGGGGTTGACATAAGATTTTGCCCCGCATCTGCTTTAATGCTTGTAGTGTGAGAATTGGTTTTAGTTAAGGCCTAAGTGGCACTTAATAGCTTCTCTGAAAAGAGTACTAATCGGAAATTGAAGACAAAAAATAAACCACACTGAACCAGACTGAATTTTCTTTAGCCTATTAATTAGCTAAATATAAAATCAACTTAATCGACTCATAGATTTATTCTTTAGACATACTAGTGAAACAATGAAGATCTACTGAAATTTGGTCTTTTTTACATTTAGTATAATTAATGTTTAAAACTTATATCGTTGCCTTCATTTTCTTTCGTTTGGAAGTAAGGTACCGTGTCCGAAAACATTCTTTAAAAAACATGAAGAACACAAGTTTGTTTAAAAATCTTATTTGGATTTTAAAATTATTTTACCACTAGTGTATTGCTTTAAATTAGTTCCAATTAAAAAATTCTGGTTAATTGAATTTTCATAATTAGTCAGTGAATATATACGTTCCATTTTGAATGCAAAGTTTTAATCATATCCATTTCCAGACGAAAAGTTGACCTCACGAATATTCAATTAAAGTGGCAAAATAAACTTCATCAGCAATTCCAGTGAATCAATTAGTATGCATCATCACGTATTGGCAGTGGTAAATCCACCGTGTTTTTTTTTTGCCTGTGAAAACACATATCCAATTAACTGTCAAATATGTCTGTTGTCAGGAACATTGGTGATTGAAATCCCATTTTATTGTAATTCCATCAAGCAGCAAACTGACCGACAGCTCAATAGCATTTCGAGCCTCAAGAGAACCGATTGTTCCCATTTGACTTTAAAATGAACTACCATTGTTACGATTAACCGACACACATTGCCAATGATGCAGTGTAGAGGGGACAAAGGTTATCGCAAGATAACCGGATCAAACAACGTCGCTGCTTGGATTGGTGACCACTGAGCGATCCTGTCCTTGCAAGCAGCCCGCCTGCCCGGCTATTGGTGGTGGTTCGGAAGTCACCTTTAAGCCGTTGGTCCTCAGGTTAAATGTTATAGAGAACTTCTTAGCCCTAACTTCGCCTGGTAAAATAGGAAGTGTTTACTTAACTTTTAATTTACTTTACACAGTAATAATCGTACATACTGGAGCTTCTCCTCCCGCCTGGAGGACCGCAGGACGGCGTACAGAGCCACCAGGAGAGCAGGCACCCCCCAGCCGATAGGGTAGAGGAAGGGCATCACCTTGGTTTTCGTGACGAAAGTCACCACCAGCAGATTATGGAGGTACAGTCCCTCGCAGAACATCCAGAAGTATGTAGCGACCAGGAAATACTGCACTAGGATGTGCAGCAGCTGACACTCTATCTTTAACATCACAATGTTTAGTCAACTCGGTTTGTTTCATGCTTCAGAAACATCTTACAGTAGTTACAAAACTGTGCTTGTTTACAAAGAGTATATTATTGTTTTACTTTTTTCAATGCTACTTGATTAGATATTTATATACTATATTAAATACTATATAAATAAGTACGTGTTCCCCTCACTGTAAAACGAAAGCAATGTTCTGATTTAATCTCTCATTACAAAAAATATTAAGTATTCAATTTTACGAGTGTTTTGCTTACGATAAAGCACAATAATACCAATCTGCGTAAATGTCTGCCAAGCGTTGTGTATAGTTTTATTAATGAATAAAAATAATTTTATATAAAATTAAAAGTTCGTTTTTGCTTATGTCACATCATATATTCGGATATAAAAGTATAAGGAAATTAAAAGAGTAGAAAGAGTAGGGTAGTATTTTCTTCAAATTAGTTATAAAACTGAAAAATTCATCAGTCCCTTATATAAATAGTATTATTGAAGATTGTTAGTTTTAAAAGATAATATAACTTTAACACGAAACATGTATATTGTGTTATAAATGTAGCTATCGTGTGACTAGTTTGTAGCTATAATATTTCATGGTTACATAACGCGTTATGAGTTATGTTCATGTGTTATGAGTTTTAACGCGTCCTAAAAAAAGGGTAGATTTCAATCATAGAAACGTAGTTTTAATTTTTTACATATAATTAAATGCTCAGACGACTATTACTCAATTTTATTTTATGATCAAAATGTTTATGGTTTATACAAAAATCAAATGTATGCAAATGCCTAAAAAGCCTATTACATGTTAGTTTCAATGATAAACACAAATAATTTCTGTTTTACGTCACATCAGATAAGATTCTTCTTTATACATACTTATAAAGCTGAAATAATAATTATTTTCTCAATTATATAAACTAAAAAAAATGAAATGAAAATATCAAAACAAATATGAACCTCTTATCTAAACTATAAGTATTACCTTTCACCTTGATAAGAGCTTTGTCGCTTTTTTACTTCATACGTTAAAAGCTAGTTAACCTAAGTTCAAGCTCCGAAGTTACCGTTTGTATTTGGTAAATTGTAAGTCAATCAAACTCTGCTGCCTTTAATCCAAACAAACAATACAGTTTTCCGTTCATTAGCTCCGCAGCCTAATAATTTTGCAGTGAGGAGCCATTTTTATGTTATACTGTTGTAAAATTGTTATGGTTATTGTGCTGTTCATAGTCATGATCATGCCGGTACCTATTATGTCTCTATGTTTTATATTTAATAATAAAGAGGTAGTTTCATAATAACTTAGAGCTTTAATAATCGTCTGAGTGTTAAAAAAGTAATAGTTTTGCCTAAATTCCTCTTTTACATATCTGTCTGTATATTGCCCGTGTTTTCAGTTTTCCCCTGAATCATTCGAATAAATAATAGCTAACTGTTTTCATTCGCCCTAACATCAAAGTCCCTTTAAAACTTTATATTAAAATGTTATTATTAAAATGTTGGAAAATAATTTTTACTCAGGCAACGCCATATTCGATAATGAGCTCGCCCCACTACGGAATTTCGCTGAGTTTATTTCGAAGCCTATCTGAAAAATATTTAAGAAAAGAGTCCATTTTTAGACTTATATTTTAATAATTTTGCATGAAACTTCTACATAGGAAAGAATGAGTTTTATCAACGTTCATAAAATTTATGGGATTTGAATAAGCGTCATTGAAGTCTATCACTCTTTAAGCTGGAAGAATTACTATCTGCAGGCTGTAAAAATGTCTTTTCACCGATTGTCTGTCTGTCTGGAGGACATCTCTCTTGAAATGTTCTTGCAACTTCAGATCACCTTATTACGCGACACGTGGTGTGGCGTATTCTTACAGTACATTGTTCCTAGTAATGTAGCGATTGACATCTGTTAAAAAGCGATCTTATTCGACACTTGAATCGTTTCATGGCTGTACACAAATAAATACATGCTGCATTTTACTTCCTTGGTAATATTTATAAAAAAACCAAAATAAAACTTAAATATTAGAAAATAACTTCTAATAAAGAAAAAAACATATTAATTTGAAATTGAACATATATGCATACAAATATATTTTAAACATTTTAAATTGGTTAAATTAAAGTGGCGACTTGTGCCAACTTAAAATGTATTTTATATATAGACAATAAATTGTAAAAGATTTTTATTTACTTAACCGTAAAGAAACATTTGCATAACGTTTTTGAGCTAATCCTAATATGAATTTGATTTATAAAACTTATTTAGTGATGTAAAATCATACGCAATAATGTTTACCTTAAGACCCACTTTTAATAACTTAAAAATTAGCTATAAACGCAATTTCCAGGTCTATTTTCCTACTGCCCCTTTTGCTTAAGAGTATTATTTTATAGTACAACTATGACAATTATAAATGTGGTAAAATATAAGGTTAAGCCACGGTGAAGTAAAAAAACATTTAAGACAAGAAAAAATCGTGTAATAGCTGCAGCCGAAATTTAGTTTTCTAAAAATACATATTAGGGGACATTTGTGGCAGTTAAAGTAAAAATAAGTAATAAAGATAACCTGTACTATAAGTATGACCTCAATACAGAAACATGCCATAATCAGGCACCATGAGTTTATTTTTTTTAACTTACTTTCTTACAGAGTTTGCTGTCTTTTTATTCAACTATGAATTATTCCGTCATAATATATCATGTAGTTGTTGACTTTGACAGTTAGTACGGTTGATAGCTGTTTGCTGCAGAACAATCTAAATAGTGTAGATTAGAATAAAAATATATTTTTATTGTAAATAAATCTCTTATTATTCCCAAGCAATTCTCATTAAAATTCCTCAGTTAATATTACTGATGTATTTAATGGAAACAATAAACCACGTTAATACATAATACGAACTAAATATATATTAGTAGTTTCAGTATTATTAAGTTAATAGTTATAACTGCCATTAAATATGTATGCACCTATGTGGATGAAACAGATTTTCTGTGAGTCTATCTATTTGTACAATATCTCAAATCCAATAAGGAAAGATTGTGTGGATTTAGTACGGATATATATCTTGACATAAAACTACGTTATGTGCTTTATACAACCTTGACATGCTTCAGTAGATGGACTAAGAATAATCCTTAATTTTCTGACAAAAAGCAAATCTAAGACCAATCATAAAAAATTTATATAGGCTATAACAATTAAATAAATTACTATTTATAACTTACTATCAGGGGCCTGCTTGGGTCATTTGGATTTTTTATTGCAAAAAAACTCCGTGTAACCACCCATCCTTTTCATAATTGTGAATTTGCTTCTGTAATTATAACGAGGTCCACTAAGAACATTCAGAAACATTCTTATGTGTCTTTCCCACAATATCGGTCTGGACTATTTTGAAAAGTCATCAAAAAGAATAACAATTGTTTCATCAACGGTTTACGTGGGCATTTCAGAAACCAATTTACTATTTTTAGTGGTATAAACCCTATTACACAGGTTAGCAAACGCATATCAAGGACAAATACAAGAGCTCTTTCGTTCGAAATTAGACTAAATTAGACTCTTGTTATACATATTATAAAAAAAATGGAAAGTATAGAGAAGCAGGGCAGCAATAGAAAATTAAATTATATTAAGGAATTATTTTTGTACTCCTCACAAAAACACAAAATGTAATAAAGAAGAAATTCGGAACTAACCTTTTTAAAAAAAAAAAAACATAAGCAAGGCGAGTGGTTTGTACTATTATAAAAGGTAATTTTAACGTTTTCAAGTATTTATTTCAATTTAGGGATGAATATTTTGGACAACGTAATATTATTCTTTGTTAATTCAAAGGGTTTTCAGATCAAAAGAACGTTCTCAACAGAAAGGCTAACTCAGAAACTAAAACGAAAGTGGAATCACTTACTTGAAGTAAAAGAATATTATAATTGAGATGATAAGGGCTGCCAGTGACACCGTGTAGCCAGTCTTGTAAATGAAGTTAACTTGAGTCCTTAACTGAAACAGACAGACAGATCCAGACAACTTAACTTTGCTGACTACCTCCTTCTTTGAAAAAGTTCTAATGTTCAATTTATTTCACTTTGAAATTACAATTAATTATCTAGCTTTGTACCTTTACGAAGTTAATTTTTACCCCCAGGACTTTTAAGGAGTTACGCAAAAGCTGTAAAATTAATCACATTTAATTTGATTTTAAATTTAAATTTAATTACACTCTTTTAACTGTGAAAAAATTTAACCCACGTCAAATTTTTATAATGTATTTCTTATTATAATTTGAAAATCCTTATCGTGTTTGTTGTTATTTCTCTAACTTCATCTGTAACAATCATGGCCGTTCTATTTTATTCACGATTTTATGTTGCTAGAGTGCCAGAATATTTTTAAGAATTTCTATGACACTAAATCGTGGAAATTGCGGAAAAAACATCTTTAAGAGCAATGTTTTTAAAAGTATGCTTTTTATGATATTAAAACAAAGATATGTGAAGCAAAGTCTTACAAGTAATGATGGTGCCTTTTTACAAACGTTTACACAATCTCGAAATAAATAGGAAACATATTTTTAGAATTTTACTAAAAACTATAGTCTAAGTAGAATCAAACAAATCTGTATCAGGATATATTTGATGCAGTAGATGAAAGATATCAGAGAATACGAAATGAACCTCCACAGATGGGAATTGTCTTCCATTAGCCGCTTCCGCACTGGAATTGGGCGATGCTTCTACTGGAAATTGAAATGGTAAAAGGCCGAAGATAGTCCTGCGATTGTGTAACGGCCAGGTAGAATATAATTCACATCGAGAATGAGTGTCCTTTGCGATCCTTTTCTGGAAAAATATCTTTCTAACTAAATTTCGTTCCTCAGGAAACTTTTAATTTACTAAGATGTTTAGATTACTTTTTAACGGTGTGCCGAATATTCTTAATATCTTAGATTTTGGTACTTTGAAACTAAGTACTCAATCAAACACACACAAAAGTTCAAGCAACTTTCGAGTATTTTCTCACGAACGATCATCAGAAGAAAACGTGTAATTGTAAAAAGTTGTATACTACCAATATCCCTATGTTACGAATATTTTTAGGGTGTTTAATAGAGCATGTTTTGTTTTTATAAAATCCATTGCATCATCAGTAATACATGGTCTACATAAAGTGTAATATGACTTGTCTTTACAAAAACTTGAACTGTTCAAAAAAAAGAAAGTGAAAATGTTTATGTTAATTTTTTTTTATTTTAAAGCAAAAAAGTGGCAAAAACCAGTATTTCTGAATAAAAGTTTTAAGATTTAGTAACTTTTATCCCTTAATATTACGTGATTATTATAGTATAGGTTTATGGAGTCACATATGTTTTTTACAAAAACTCGTATTATTTTATAAATTCATATTTTTACAAAAAAAAATCTAAAATTTCATACTAATTAGCTTTATTAGTTTGTGCTTAAATATTTTAATACCTGTAAAAATTATAGATAAAAAAGGTTCATAACAAATGTTCCAGTTATTAAATGGATTTACAAATCCGTTAGAAATAATGGACTCTTTTTTTTTTACCGAAATACAAAACCCCATAAAAAATGTAAATCACGTAAAATGCGTATGAATGGTGTTTAAAACCGTAAAACTTTTATTTCTAAAGATTGTTCCTAAAGGACTACTTCAATGATGGAATTTTCGCCCAATCCCTACATATGTATCACATATGAAGATTTTGAACTTGCTAAAGCATTGCACTTCCAATCACCACCCTGAATAAATTTGCATATACCCGTAATGGACACATATTACCACACATTAGTGAGTAGCAACAACACCATTCCTACTGACCTGTAAGTCCTCCATGTCAACACAAGTTGTTTAGTTGGACCAGGTCTTGTTGCTCTCCGGATGCTTGAACCATGATCCAACTTATCAATACCATTTTAAACTGGTAAACTCATTTCCAACTGGTCTGATTTCATTTGAAATTTTGCAACTTGTGTATCAAATGGTATCATTTTATGTTTATACCCTCATCTCTTAAACTTCTTATACTTGTATTATACATGAAGAAAGTTAAATCCATTTCTTTTAAGTCTACTAAGGCTGAAAACAATGACAAATCTTAAAATCTAATGATGGATCCTTTTTTCTATCTGAGTCTGTTTTAAGACACAGTTCAAAGATCTGTAGTGTTAAAATAAATATTAACACATACGTTGTATAAATTACTTTAGGGTCGAAGCCCAAAATAAAAAAAGGACATGTGAAATATGCAACATCTCCGGCTGAAGTGGCGTTTATGCAGGTCCAGCCATCGAACTCCCTGGGGCACATCACTTCTGTGACAGATATTAGTGTGATATTACAGGCATTCCAATGCCAATAACAGATAATTCATTTTCCACAATAACAGACAAACGGATATTACAACAGAGTTTACTTTATTTTTCATACACTCAAATTAATATTCCATAATTGCTAGCAGATAACTCCTTTTCTATAATAACAGAACAAACGGATATTACAACAGAGTTTACTTTATTTTTCATACACTCGAATTAAAAATTCCTTTATTGCTAGCAGATAACTCCTTTTCTCGAATAACAGACAAACGGATATTACAACAGAGTTTACTTTATTTTTCATGCACTCAAATTAAAATTCCTTCATTGCTAGCATATAACTCCTTTTCTCTAATAACAGACAAACGGATATTACAACAGAGTTTACTTTATTTTTCATACACTCAAATTAATATTCCATAATTGATAGCAGATAACTCATTTTCTATAATAACACACAAACGGATATTACAACAGAGTTTACTTTATTTTTTCATACACTCGAATTAAAATTCCTTTATTGCTAGCAGATAACTCCTTTTCTCTAACAACAGACAAACAAATATTACAACAGAGTTTACTTTATTTTTCATACACTCAAATTAATATTCCATAATTGCTAACAGATAACTCCTTTTCTATAATAACACACAAACGGATATTACAACAGAGTTTACTTTATTTTTCATACACTCAAATTAATATTCCATAATTGCTAGCAGATAACTCCTTTTCTATAATAATACACAAACGGATATTACAACAGAGTTTACTTTATTTTTCATACACTCAAATTAATATTCCATAATTGCTAGCAGATAACTCATTTTCTATAATAACACACAAACGGATATTACAACAGAGTTTACTTTATTTTTCATACACTAAAATTAAAATACCGTTATTGCTAGCAGATAACTCCTTTTCTGTAATAAACAGACAAACGGATTTTACAACAGAGTTTACTTGATTTTTCATACACTAAAATTAAAATTCCTTTTTGCTAGCAGATAAATCCTTTTCTGTAATAAACAGACAAACGGATATTACAACAGAGTTTACTTGATTTTTCATACACTAAAATTAAAATTCCTTTTTTGCTAGCAGATAAATCCTTTTCTGTAATAAACAGACAAACGGATATTACAACAGAGTTTACTTTATTTTTCATACACTCGAATTAAAATTCCTTTATTGCTAGCAGATAACTCCTTTTCTATAATAACAGACATACGGATATTACAACAGAGTTTACTTTATTTTTCATACACTAAAATTAAAATTCCTTTATTGCTAGCAGGTAAATCCTTTTCTCTAGTAACAGGCAAACGGATATTACAACAGAGTTTACTTTATTTTTCATACACTAAAATTAAAATACCGTTATTGCTAGCAGATAACTCCTTTTCTGTAATAAACAGACAAAACGGATTTTACAACAGAGTTTTACTTGATTTTTCATACACTAAAATTAAAATACCATTATTGCTAGCAGATAACTCCTTTTCTGTAATAAACCGACAAACGGATTTTTACAACAGAGTTTACTTTATTTTTCATACACTAAAATTAAAATACTGTTATTGCTAGCAGATAACTCCTTTTCTTTAATAAACAGACAAACGGATTTTACAACAGAGTTTACTTGATTTTTCATACACTAAAATTAAAATTCCTTTTTTGCTAGCAGATAAATCCTTTTCTGTAATAAACAGACAAACTGATTTTACAACAGAGTTTACTTCATTTTTCGTACACTAAAATTAAAATTCCTTTATTGCTAGCAGGTAAATCCTTTTCTGTAATAACAGGCAAACGGATATTACAACAGAGTTTACTTTATTTTTTCATACACTCAAATTAATATTCCATAATTGCTAGCAGATAACTCCTTTTCTATAATAACACACAAACGGATATTACAACAGAGTTTACTTTATTTTTTATACACTCAAATTAATATTCCATAATTGCTAGCAGATAACTCCTTTTCTATAATAACACACAAACGGATATTACAACAGAGTTTACTTTATTTTTCATACACTCAAATTAAAATTCCTTTATTGCTAGCAGATAACTCCTTTTCTATAATAACAGACAAACGGATATTGCAACAGAGTTTACTTTATTTTTCATACACTCGAATTAAAATTCCTTTATTGCTAGCAGATAACTCCTTTTCTATAATAACAGACAAACGGATATTACAACAGAGATTACTTTATTTTTCATACACTACAATTAAAATTCCGTTATTGCTAGCAGATAACTCCTTTTCTGTAATAAACACACAAACGGATATTACAACAGAGTTTACTTTATTTTTCATACACTAAAATTAAAATTCCTTTTTTGCTAGCAGATAAATCCTTTTCTGTAATAAACAGACAAACTGATTTTACAACAAAGTTTACTTGATTTTTCATACACTAAATTAAAATTCCTTTATTGCTAGCAGGTAAATCCTTTTCTCTAATAACAGGCAAACGGATATTACAACAGAGTTTACTTGATTTTTCATAAAACTCAAATTAATATTCCATAATTGCTAGCAGATAACTCCTTTTCTATAATAACACACAAACGGATATTACAAGAGAGTTTACTTTATTTTTCATACACTCGAATTAAAATTCCTTTATTGCTAGCAGATAACTCCTTTTCTGTAATAAACAGACAATTGGATATTACAACAGAGTTTACTTTATTTTTCATACATTCGAATTAAAATTCCTTTATTGCTAGCAGATAACTCCTTTTCTATAATAACAGACAAAAACGGATATTACAACAGAGTTTACTTTATTTTTCATACACTCGAATTAAAATTCCTTTATTGCTAGCAGATAAATCCTTTTCTGTAATAAACAGACAAAACTGATTTTACAACAGAGTTTACTTGATTTTTCGTACACTAAAATTAAAATTCCTTTTTGCTAGCAGATAAATCCTTTTCTGTAATAAACAGACAAAAACGGATATTACAACAGAGTTTACTTGATTTTTCATACACTAAAATTAAAATTCCTTTTTTGCTAGCAGATAAATCCTTTTCTGTAATAAACAGACAAACGGATATTACAACAGAGTTTACTTTATTTTTCATACACTCGAATTAAAACTTCCTTTATTGCTAGCAGATAACTCCTTTTCTATAATAACAGACATACGGATATTACAACAGAGTTTACTTGATTTTTCATACACTAAAATTAAAATACCGTTATTGCTAGCAGATAACTCCTTTTCTGTAAGAAACAGACAAACGGATTTTACAACAGAGTTTACTTGATTTTTCATACACTAAAATTAAAATACCGTTATTGCTAGCAGATAACTCCTTTTCTGTAAGAAACAGACAAACGGATTTTACAACAGAGTTTACTTTATTTTTCATACACTAAAATTAAAATACCGTTATTGCTAGCAGATAACTCCTTTTCTGTAATAAACAGACAAACGGATTTTACAACAGAGTTTTACTTGATTTTTCATACACTAAAATTAAAATTCCTTTATTGCTAGCAGGTAAATCCTTTTCTCTAATAACAGGCAAACGGATATTACAACAGAGTTTACTTTATTTTTCATACACTAAAATTAAAATACCGTTATTGCTAGCAGATAACTCCTTTTCTCTAATAACAGGCAAACGGATATTACAACAGAGTTTTACTTTATTTTTCATACACTAAAATTAAAATTCCTTTATTGCTAGCAGGTAAATCCTTTTCTCTAATAACAGGCAAACGGATATTACAACAGAGTTTACTTTATTTTTCATACACTCAAATTAATATTCCATAATTGCTAGCAGATAACTCCTTTTCTATAATAACAGACAAACGGATATTACAACAGAGTTTACTTTATTTTTCATACACTCGAATTAAAATTCCTTTATTGCTAGCACATAACTCCTTTTCTCGAATAACAGACAAACGGATATTACAACAGAGTTTACTTTATTTTTCATGCACTCAAATTAAAATTCCTTCATTGCTAGCATATAACTCCTTTTCTCTAATAACAGACAAACGGATATTACAACAGAGTTTACTTTATTTTTCATACACTCAAATTAATATTCCATAATTGATAGCAGATAACTCATTTTCTATAATAACACACAAACGGATATTACAACAGAGTTTACTTTATTTTTCATACACTCGAATTAAAATTCCTTTATTGCTAGCAGATAACTCCTTTTCTCTAACAACAGACAAACAAATATTACAACAGAGTTTACTTTATTTTTCATACACTCAAATTAATATTCCATAATTGCTAACAGATAACTCCTTTTCTATAATAACACACAAACGGATATTACAACAGAGTTTACTTTATTTTTCATACACTCAAATTAATATTCCATAATTGCTAGCAGATAACTCCTTTTCTATAATAATAATACACAAACGGATAATACAACAGAGTTTACTTTATTTTTCATACACTCAAATTAATATTCCATAATTGCTAGCAGATAAATCCTTTTCTGTAATAAACAGACAAACGGATATTACAACAGAGTTTACTTGATTTTTCATACACTAAAATTAAAATTCCTTTTTTGCTAGCAGATAAATCCTTTTCTGTAATAAACAGACAAACGGATATTACAACAGAGTTTACTTTATTTTTCATACACTCGAATTAAAATTCCTTTATTGCTAGCAGATAACTCCTTTTCTATAATAACAGACATACGGATATTACAACAGAGTTTACTTTATTTTTCATACACTAAAATTAAAATTCCTTTATTGCTAGCAGGTAAATCCTTTTCTCTAGTAACAGGCAAACGGATATTACAACAGAGTTTACTTTATTTTTCATACACTAAAATTAAAATACCGTTATTGCTAGCAGATAACTCCTTTTCTGTAATAAACAGACAAACGGATTTTACAACAGAGTTTACTTGATTTTTCATACACTAAAATTAAAATAACATTATTGCTAGCAGATAACTCCTTTTCTGTAATAAACCGACAAACGGATTTTACAACAGAGTTTACTTTATTTTTCATACACTAAAATTAAAATACTGTTATTGCTAGCAGATAACTCCTTTTCTGTAATAAACAGACAAACGGATTTTACAACAGAGTTTACTTGATTTTTCATACACTAAAATTAAAATTCCTTTTTTGCTAGCAGATAAATCCTTTTCTGTAATAAACAGACAAACTGATTTTACAACAGAGTTTACTTCATTTTTCGTACACTAAAATTAAAATTCCTTTATTGCTAGCAGGTAAATCCTTTTCTGTAATAACAGGCAAACGGATATTACAACAGAGTTTACTTATTTTTTCATACACTCAAATTAATATTCCATAATTGCTAGCAGATAACTCCTTTTCTATAATAACACACAAACGGATATTACAACAGAGTTTACTTTATTTTTTATACACTCAAATTAATATTCCATAATTGCTAGCAGATAACTCCTTTTCTATAATAACACACAAACGGATATTACAACAGAGTTTACTTTATTTTTCATACACTCGAATTAAAATTCCTTTATTGCTAGCAGATAACTCCTTTTCTATAATAACAGACAAACGGATATTGCAACAGAGTTTACTTTATTTTTCATACACTCGAATTAAAATTCCTTTATTGCTAGCAGATAACTCCTTTTCTATAATAACAGACAAACGGATATTACAACAGAGATTACTTTATTTTTCATACACTACAATTAAAATTCCGTTATTGCTAGCAGATAACTCCTTTTCTGTAATAAACACACAAACGGATATTACAACAGAGTTTACTTTATTTTTCATACACTAAAATTAAAATTCCTTTTTTGCTAGCAGATAAATCCTTTTCTGTAATAAACAGACAAACTGATTTTACAACAAAGTTTACTTGATTTTTCATACACTAAATTAAAATTCCTTTATTGCTAGCAGGTAAATCCTTTTCTCTAATAACAGGCAAACGGATATTACAACAGAGTTTACTTTATTTTTCATAAACTCAAATTAATATTCCATAATTGCTAGCAGATAACTCCTTTTCTATAATAACACACAAACGGATATTACAAGAGAGTTTACTTTATTTTTCATACACTCGAATTAAAATTCCTTTATTGCTAGCAGATAACTCCTTTTCTGTAATAAACAGACAATTGGATATTACAACAGAGTTTTACTTTATTTTTCATACACTCGAATTAAAATTCCTTTATTGCTAGCAGATAACTCCTTTTCTATAATAACAGACAAACGGATATTACAACAGAGTTTACTTTATTTTTCATACACTCGAATTAAAATTCCTTTATTGCTAGCAGATAAATCCTTTTCTGTAATAAACAGACAAACTGATTTTACAACAGAGTTTACTTGATTTTTCGTACACTAAAATTAAAATTCCTTTTTGCTAGCAGATAAATCCTTTTCTGTAATAAACAGACAAACGGATATTACAACAGAGTTTACTTGATTTTTTCATACACTAAAATTAAAATTCCTTTTTTGCTAGCAGATAAATCCTTTTCTGTAATAAACAGACAAACGGATATTACAACAGAGTTTACTTTATTTTTCATACACTCGAATTAAAACTTCCTTTATTGCTAGCAGATAACTCCTTTTCTATAATAACAGACATACGGATATTACAACAGAGTTTACTTGATTTTTCATACACTAAAATTAAAATACCGTTATTGCTAGCAGATAACTCCTTTTCTGTAAGAAACAGACAAACGGATTTTACAACAGAGTTTACTTGATTTTTTATACACTAAAATTAAAATACCGTTATTGCTAGCAGATAACTCCTTTTCTGTAAGAAACAGACAAACGGATTTTACAACAGAGTTTACTTGATTTTTCATACACTAAAATTAAAATACCGTTATTGCTAGCAGATAACTCCTTTTCTGTAATAAACAGACAAACGGATTTTACAACAGAGTTTACTTGATTTTTCATACACTAAAATTAAAAAAAATTCCTTTATTGCTAGCAGGTAAATCCTTTTCTCTAATAACAGGCAAACGGATATTACAACAGAGTTTACTTTATTTTTCATATAACACTAAAATTAAAATACCGTTATTGCTAGCAGATAACTCCTTTTCTCTAATAAACAGGCAAACGGATATTACAACAGAGTTTACTTTATTTTTCATACACTAAAATTAAAATTCCTTTATTGCTAGCAGGTAAATCCTTTTCTCTAATAAACAGGCAAACGGATATTACAACAGAGTTTACTTTATTTTTCATACACTAAAATTAAAATACCGTTATTGCTAGCAGATAACTCGTTTCTGTAATAAACAGACAAACGGATTTTACAACAGAGTTTACTTGATTTTTCATACACTAAAATTAAAATACCATTATTGCTAGCAGATAACTCCTTTTCTCTAATAACAGGCAAACGGATATTACAACAGAGTTTACTTTATTTTTCATACACTAAAATTAAAATTCCTTTATTGCTAGCAGGTAAATCCTTTTCTCTAGTAACAGGCAAACGGATATTACAACAGAGTTTACTTTATTTTTCAAATTTTACTAAATTGTGTACATTCGATGTACACCCTAATACATCCTAATATAGTTCTACTAAGCTCTAGAAATGAAACACAGTTGGAGAACTAAAGATGGCCACACTGTTAGTTAAGTACTTGTTAATTAGCACAATGGAGTCCAGTGTAACCCTCTCGACCCGTGCTCACAATTTACTGTACATAAAATGAGACAATTCTCATCCTCCATATTATCAGTTAGAACTCAGAGTGTAATCGTTATTATAACGAATTGTTAGTCAGGAGTTTATAATACAAAATTAATTTCTACGTAAATTTTTTAATTAAGGTATAATTAAAACTATTAAACTTTGCTAGTCTCACATAGTTGTCTATACGTTAAGGTTACCTTTTTAATAGTATTTTTATACGTTATGACTGTGTTCAAAACTATAGTAAGTCAGTGAACAATAAAATGTTACGCAATAACTGTTAGACTACTAGATATCTAACTTAATAGTAAGAGCTTAATAATAGTAGCTATCTCGTTCATAGCTGTGTTCATAAGCCATTGCTGAAATTATCAGCGCACTAACTTACTACATAAACCAAGTAAATAAGTGTTGCAGATAAAAGTCACATACAAAATAATGGGCAAGTGACCAAATAAAATGTCCAGTATACAACTCATTAAAACGCCCCAACACTAACTGGCTAGTATCCTAATAACTGAATCGGGAGCACTTTAAACTTGATTGTGTTTATCCCAATGACTTACATTTTATATTAAAGTGATATTTTACGTATTACACGTAATTTTACTAAACTCTATATAACAGAGAGTGAAAGTAACTTATCAATTATGTTCGGTATAGGCCATATGCTGTATTTAAAAATAACATGAACGCTATTTCTTAGTACAATTTGACCGAATTTCAAACTATTCGAATCGTTTAATTTAGGACATAATCAAAATAACGTTCGATTGTAAGAAATTAAAAAACCCAATATTTTCTCAATTTATACAAGGGAATCGGTATACAAAGTTAAAATCTGGAAGAGAAAAAAGATGTAATAAATAAAGATTATTTCTGGTCGGAAAAAATTCCTACGCTCAGACGATGTTAATTAAACAACAATTCAGTTTAATATCATTCTCGAAAGTTTTCTCTTATATCTATTTCAAGTATTTATTTTATGATCTTTTATATAAAACTGTATACATCTTTAAAAATAACCAGATGCTATTGTAAATAGTTTATGATAATATTTAAATTTAAAGCATATTTATATCAATGATAATTGGATTTTACATCAGACGTAATCCAACTACAAAATGTTTTTTAATTTTATCATTAAGTTAATTGCAATCATTCTTGATTAAATTTATGTCAACATAATAATTTATATTACTATGAAATGAACTCATTACGTCACATATGTAATGATAAACAAAATTATGTTATTGTAAACTGTTGTTTGTTTTAACAAATTATTACCTACTTACTTTACCAAAGTTTACATGTAAACAACATATATTGGATCCATACAAATTAAATTGAAATAAAAAATCACACTTTGTGAATAGATTTTTTATTATGAGATATATCTATGTAGTAATATACGTGTTTTGTATATCGTTTTTTCGAGGGCTTTCAATGGAACGTGTAAAATCAATAAGCGAAATGTATTATTGAAATCAAATTAATATTAAAGATTATTTGACAGACATTTATAAAACAAGAACTGAATTGAGTAAGTAAATTATGAGGTATTCGTTGCAGTATTCACCAAATTTGATAATTTACTTAATGTTCCAGTTAAGTGAATTATACAAATTACTAGTTTCATTAAACACTGTCACAGATTGTAGGCAACAATATGTTACAGAAATATTACTGCAGATAGTGCCAAACGATATTGAACAAATAAATATGAATTGCAAATAGTAAAATTTAGTTTCCCAAACACATTGTCCTGCAACAGGTGGAGTTCAGAACTTGGTTTGTTTCATTTCAACCTATGAAATAAATTTATAAATGTTGCTCTCTAATCCGAGTGTCCCACTTCAAATATAGAATGTGTGGATGTGACTGTTTGTCATGCCATTATTGTAATGTAGCAAAAAATACAGGTAAATAGCTGTGACTGTGCAGTAATACAATAAACGAACAAATACAGAGTGATTACGAAGGTCATTGGAAGAGAGCATATAACACCTCTATAAAGAAATTTAAATTCGTGTATTTGAATAACCTGTGCAGTATAAAACTATTCAATTATATAAGGATATGTATCTAAGGATAAAGTTCCTCATTTTGGCAGCAAGACCCTCATTATCAGACAACAAAATCTGAAAATTCAATATTGGAATTGAAACAGTAAGCTTTTCTTTGAAGAAGAATAAAATAAGACACTTAGAGAAACCTATAATCAAAAGTCGATTTTTAAACACAAAAATGAGAAAAGGTTTGATCTATAAAGGATTGAAATATTTTTTGTCTATATATCATTATGCATAAATCTAATTATCTTTATTTTAAATATCTCTTTATGTTTCTTACTTTGCAAAGAGACAAAAGCTTTCCCAATAACTATTTCATTTACTGTTATATTTGGGAAGAAGTAATTTGGTTTCAGAATATTTTTACTTTGATTTAATTTATTTTATAAGATAAAATAATTAGTTAAAAATATAATGAATTACATAATTCAATGCCAAAGAAATAAATTCTAATAAACCATATTCAAAGTGACAAACACAAGCAGGATATAAGCCATTGAGATTATTTATATATATATATATATATATATATATCATTATATATATATATATATGTGTGTGTGTGTGTGTGTGTGTGTGTGTGTGTGTGTGTGTGTGTGTGTGTGTGTGTGTGTGTGTGTGTGTGTGTGTGTGTGTGTGTGTGTGTGGAATAATATTTAATATTCAGACTATTGTACATAACACTTTATAAAATGGATGTAATAACTAAATTGAATTAATTTAAAATATAGGAGAACACTAGAATGCAGGACAGCGGGGAATATAATTATTTCAAAATTATACAATCAAATAACTCCAAAATAACGAAAAAAATGTAAACTTTCTCCGTGCTGTTCTTGTTAGACATAACAAAAAAAGAGAGCTTTTCCTAAAACAAAACAGCAGCGGTAAACAACAATCAAAACACTACTCTCACTGCAGTAGTTGTTATACCAGTAGGCTAATACACCTTGTCCAGAGAGCCTTCCTACTTAAAGGATTATTGACCTTAGCCGGCTCTATAGCTTTCATAAGCCCACCCACAGCCTTAATAGGCGGCATCGAACATC
This sequence comes from Homalodisca vitripennis, assembly GCF_021130785.1. Classification (NCBI taxonomy): domain Eukaryota; kingdom Metazoa; phylum Arthropoda; class Insecta; order Hemiptera; family Cicadellidae; genus Homalodisca; species Homalodisca vitripennis. Next base: position 22,453,098 of record NC_060211.1, read on the forward strand.
ATTGACTCTGCTCCTAATAATTGATGAGTTTTGTTAGTTATTATTCTAAATTTCAGCCTATTTTTGTATACACGCAATTTGAATTGCAAATAAAGGGAACTAGGTAAAATATAACGTACCTACTACGTACCTACTACGTACCACATGTACGCTGTACGATGCTAATTTATGAAAGAAGGTAATTTGTAATATTTTAAAATAAACCTCCATTCCAATATTTTACAATTCCAAACTTGTGCCGCCTTTAAATTGATCTTTATTCTTGGAGATAACATACTTCTTAAAGTTATTTCAATTCGTAACAAAATAAAACATTAATTGCCATATAGCATGTTGCCAGTAGCTGATTCAGAGTAGCCAGATAATAAATCACAGGATTTTGGACATTAGCCATCGTTAGATGTTACAAAAACACATTTTATTGTAATGTAATTGTAACATATAACGAAGACAATGCCCAACATCCATTCAAATCTTCCATCGTCGATAATAAACTTTAAACAAAGAACAGATAATACAATTGGAGTGACCACCTGTGTCGCTTCTTCGGGAAGAATATACTTAGATTCTAGACTTACATATTAATTACTTATCTGTTACTTGTCATTGTTGCCTATGTTGATTTATGTTGTGTATATAATACTTTAAGGAAAACATTTTTTTATTTATTTATAATTTTTTAATTAAATTAAGGTTTGATTTACGTATTCTAACTAAATTTTATTAGAGTATAAGTGTTTCTAATTTTGTGCGAGAAATGAATTTATCGTGGGGGGTTACAAAAGTTTGGAGTTGGATACGAAATCTGTATTAAAAATGTAATTAGGGACAATTCGAAGGGTTTTTTGTAAGAATACACCACACACCTCGCGTTGTGAATATGCCAACATTCGAAATAAGATTATTAGGGGACTAATGGTAAAAATGTGATATAATTGTCATTTTTAATATGTGAAAAATATCCTCACTGATTACAATTTACCATTGTCAAATCTGACTACACATAAATGTTTTACTTGTTCGCTGACGCTCATCCTATTCACATGCAGTGGACATGCGCCATCGATCGAACTCGATGTCGCTTATATAGATATTAAGCTCCATGCATCATTTCAAGTCTATAGGTCAATTCTATTCTCAAGATATCGTGCGATCTTAATACAGACAGACAGACAGACTTTACACATACAGTCTTCAGCCCCTCAAGTTAAAGGCCCTCGCTAAAACGCTTATCGAATTAGGTATATCAGTTTGAATCTATTATTGTGGAACGAAATGGATCATTAATATTCTCGTACAATAGAAGTTTTACCTAAAAAAAGTATAGATCTTGTTTTCTTGTACACTTTGACATTGAAATAAAGAACCTTCCGTTCGTGAAGGGGGTTGACATATAAGATTTTGCCCCGCATCTGCTTTAATGCTTGTAGTGTGAGAATTAGTTTTTAGTTAAGGCCTAAGTGGCACTTAATAGCTTCTCTTAAAAGAGTACTAATCGGAAATTGAAGACAAAAAATAAACCACACTGAACCAGACTGAATTTTCTTTAGCCTATTAATTAGCTAAATAGAAAAATCAACTTAATTGACTCATATATTTATACTTAAGATATACTAGTGAACAATGAAGATCTACTGGAAATTTGATCTTTTTTACATTTAGTATAATTAATTTTAAAACTTATATCGTTGCCTTTCATTTTCTTTCGTTCGGAAGTAAGGTACCGTGTCCCCGAAAAATTCTTTAAAAAAACATGAAGAACACAAGTTTGTTTAAAAATCTTTTTGGTTTTAAAATACTTTCACGAATTCGTTATTTTAATTGAGTTCCAATTAAAAAATTCTGGTTAATTGAATTTTCATAATTAGTCAGTGGAATATATACGTTCACTATGGAAGAAAAATTTTAATCATATGAAAGTTAAGTGGCAAAATAAACTTCATCAGCAATTCCAGTGAATCAATTTAGTATGCATCATCACGTATTGGCAGTGGTAAAATCCACTTGTTTTTTTTATTGCCTGTGAAAACACATATCCAATTAACTGTCAAATTTGTCTGTTGTCAGTAACATTGGTGATTGAAATCCCATTTTATTTGTAATTCCCATCAAGCAGCAAACTGACCGACAGCTCAATAGCATTTCGAGCCTCAAGAGAACCGATTTGATTCCCATTTGACTTTAAATGAACTACCATTGTTACGATTAACCGACACACATTGCCAATGATGCAGAGTAGAGGGGACAAAGGTTATGCGCAAGATAACCGGATCAAACAACGTCGCTGCTTGGATTGGTGACCACTGAGCGATCCTGTCCTTGCAAGCAGCCCGCCTGCCCGGCTATTGGTGGGTAGTTCGGAAGTCACCTTTAAGCCGTTGGTCCTCAGGTTAAATGTTATAGACAGCTTCTTAGCTCTAACTTCGCCTGGGGTAAAATCAGGAAGTGTTTTACTTCTTAACTTTTAATTTACTTTACACAGCAATATCTACTAGAGCTTCCTCTCCCGCCTGGAGGACCGCAGGGACGGCGTTACAGAGCCACCAGGAGAGCAGGCAAACCCCCCCACCAGTAGCCGATAGGGGTAGAGGAAGGTGCATCACCTTGGTTCCCCTCCGTGACGAAAGTCACCACCAGCAGATTAATGGAGGTACACAGTCCCTCGGCAGACATTCCATCCAGAAGTATGTTAGCGACCAGGAAAATACTGCACTAGGATGTGCAGCAGCCTGACATGACTCTAATCTTTAACATCACAATGTTTAGTCAAACTCGGTTTTGTTTCATGCTTCAGAAAACATCTTACAGTAGTTACAAAACTGTGCTTTTTACAAAGAGTATATTATTTTTAACTTTTTTCAATGCTACTTGATTAGATATTTATATACTAATATTTAAATACTATTTAAATAGAAGTAACGTGTTCCCCTCACTGTAAAAACGAAAGCAATGTTCTGATTTAATCTCTCATTACAAAAAACATTAAGTATTCAATTTTACGATTGTTTTTGCTTACGATAAAGCACAATACTTACCAATCCTGCGTAAATGTCTGCCAAGCGTTGTGTATAGTTTTATTAATGAATAAAAATAATTTTATATAAAATTAAAGGGTTTCGTTTTTGCTTATGTCACATCATATATTCGCGATATAAAAAGTATAAGGAAATTAAAAGAGTAGAAAGAGTAGGGTAGTATTTTCTTCCAAAATTAGTTATAAAACTGAAAAATTTTCATCAGATCCCTTATATAAATAGTATTAATTTTGAAGATTGTTAGTTTTAAAAAGATAATATAACTTTAACACGAAACATGTATATTGTGTTATAAATGATTTTTTTATGAGCTATCGTCGTGACTACGTGTATGTAGCTATAATATTTCATGGTTACATAACGCGTTATTGAGTTATGTTCATGTGTTATGAGTTTTAACGCGTCCCTAAAAAAAAGGGTAGATTTCAATCATAGAAACGTAGTATTTTAATATTTTTACATATAACTTAAATGCTCAGACGACTATTACTCAATTTTATTTTATGATCAAAATTTTTTTATGGTTTATACAAAAATCAAATGTATGCAAATGCCTAAAAAGCCTATTACATGTTAGTTTCAATGATAAACACAAATAATTTCTGTTTTTTACGTCACATCAGATAAGATTCTTCTTTATACATACTTATAAAGCTGAAATAATAATTATTTTCTCAATTATATAACTACTAAAAAAAATGAAATGAAAATATCAAAACAAATGATGAACCTCATTATCTAAACTTATAAAGTATTACCTTTCACCTTGATAAGAGCTTTGTCGCTTTTTTACTTCATACGTTAAAAGCTAGTTAACCTAAGTTCAAGCTCCGAAGTTACCGTTTGTATTTGGTAAATTGTAAGTCAATCATCACTCTGCTGCCTTTAATCCAAAACAAACAATACAGTTTCCGTTCATTAGCTCCGCAGCCATAATAATTTTGCAGTGAGGAGCCATTTTTATGTTATACTGTTGTAAAATTGGTTTATGGTTATTGTGCTGTTCATAGTCATGATCAGGCCAAGGTACCTATTATGTCTCTATGTTTTATATTTAATAATAAAGAGGTAGTTTCATAATAACTTAGAGCTTTAATAATCGTCTGAGTGTTAAAAAAGTAATAGTTTTGCCTAAATTCCTCTTTTTACATATCTGTCTGTATATTGCCCGTGTTTCAGTTTTCCCCTGAATCATTCGAAATAAATAATAGCTAACTGTTTTTTTCATTCGCCCTAACATCAAAGTCCCTTTAAAACTTTATATTAAAATGTTATTAAAATGTTGGAAAATAATTTTTTACTCAGGCAACGCCATATTCGATATATGAGCTCGCCCCACTACGGAATTTTCCTTTCGCTGAGTTTATTTCGAAGCCTTATCTGAAAAATATTTAAGAAAAGAGTCCATATTTTAGACTTATATTATTTTAATAATTTTGCATGAAACTTCTACATAGGAAAGAATGACGGTTTTTTATCAACGTTCATATAATTTATGGGATTTGAATAAGCGTCATTGAAGTCTATCACTCCTTTAAGCTGGAAGATTTACTATCTGCAGGCTGTTAAAAATGTCTTTTCACCGATTGGTCTGTCTGTCTGGAGGACATCTCTCTTGAGAATGTTCTTGCAAACTTCAGATCACCTTATTACGCGACACGTTGGTGTTGGCGTATGCTTCTTACGTACATTGTCCTAGAAATGTAGCGATTGACATCTGTTTAAAAGCGATCTTATTCGAACACTTGAATCGTTTTCATGGCTGTACACAAATAAAATACATGCTGCATTTTACTTCCTTGGTAATATTTATAAATAAAAACCAAAATAAAACTTAAATATTAGAAAATAACTTCTAATAAAGAAAAAAACATATTATTTGAAAATTGAACATATATGCATACAAATATATTTTAAACATTTTAAATTGGTTAAATTTAAAGTGGCGACTTGTGCCAACTTAAAATGTATTTTATATATAGACAATAAATTGTAAAAAAGATTTTATTTTACTTAACCGTAAAGAAACATTTGCATAACGTTTTTGAGCTAATCCTAATATGAATTTGATTTATAAAACTTATTTAGTGATGTAAATATCATACGCAATAAATGTTTACCTTAAGACCCACAACTTTTAATAAACTTAAAAATTAGCTATAAACGCAATTTCCAGGTCTTTTTCCTACTGCCCCTTTTGCTTAAGAGTATTATTTTATAGTACAAATATGACAATATAAATGTGGTAAAAATATAAGGTTAACAGCCACGGTGAAGTAAAAAAACATTTAAGACAAGATAAAAATCGTGTAATAGCTGCAGCCGAAATTATTAGTTTTCTAAAAATACATATTAGGGGACATTTGTGGCAGTTAAAGTAAAAAATAAGTAATAAAGATAACCTGTACTATAAGTATGACCTCAATACAGAAACATGCCATAATCAGGCACCATGAGTTTTATTTTTTAACTTACTTTCTTACAGAGTTTTGCTGTCTTTTTTTATTCAACTATGAAAATTATTCCGTCATAATATATCATGTAGTTGTTGACTTTGACAGTTAGTTACGGTTGATAGCTGTTTGCTGCAGAACAATCTAAATAGTGTAGATTAGAATAAAAAATATATTTTTATTGTAAATAAATATCTCTTATTATTCCCAAGCAATTCTCATTAAAATTCCTCAGTTAATATTACTGATGTATTTAATGGAAACAATAAACCACGTTTAATACATACTACGAACTAATATATATTAGTAGTTTCAGTATTATTAAGTTAATAGTTATAACTGCCATTAAATATGTATGCACCTATGTGGATGAGTCTATCTATTTGTACAATATCTCAAAATCCAATAAGGGACTAAGATTGTGTGGATGTTAGTACGGATAATAATATCTTGACATATAACTACGTTATGTGCTTTATACAACCTTGACATGCTTCAGTAGATGGACTAAGAATAATCCTTAATTTTCTGACAAAAAGCAAATCTAAGACCAATCATTAAAAAATTTATATAGGCTATAACAATTAAATAAATTACTATTTATAACTTACTATCAGGGGCCTGCTTGGGTCATTTGGATTTTTTTATTGCAAAAAAAAACTCCGTGTAACCACCCATCCTTTTCATAATTGTGAATTTTTGCTTCTGTAATATTATAAAACGAGGTCCACTAAAGAACATTCAGAAACATTCTTATGTGTCTTTCCCACAATATCGGTCTGGACTATTTTGAAAAAGTCATCAAAAAGAATAACAATTGTTTCATCAACGGTTTACGGTGGGCATTTCAGAAACCAATTTACTATTTTTAGTGGTATAAACCCTATTACACAGGTTAGCAAACGCATATCAAGGACAAATACAAGAGCTCTTTCGTTCGAAAAATTAGACTAAATTAGACTCTTGTTATACATATTATAAAAAAATGGAAAGTATAGAGAAGCAGGGCAGCAATAGAAAATTCAAATTATATTAAGGAATTATTTTTTGTACTCCTCACAAAAACACAAAATGTAATAAAAATGAAATTCGGAAACTAACCTTTTAAAAAAAAAAAAAAAAACATAAGCAAGGCGAGTGGGTTGTACTATTATAAAAGGTAATTTTAAAACGTTTTCAAGTATTTATTTCAATTTAGGGATGAATATTTTGGACAAACGTAATATTATTCTTTGTTAATTCAAAGGGTTTTCAGATCAAAAGAACGTTCTCAACAGAAAGGCTAAACTCAGAAACTAAAAACGAAAGTGGAATCACTTACTTGAAGTAAAAGAATATTATAATTGAGATTGATAAGGGCATGCCAGTGACACCGTGTAGCCAGTCTTGTAAATGAAGTTAACTTGAGTCCTTAACTGAACAGACAGACAGATCCAGACAACTTAACTTTGCTGACTACCTCCTTCTTTTGAAAAAAGTTCTAATGTTCAATTTATTTCACTTTCAATTTTTTTTTTTGATAAAAAAAAAAAAAATTACAATTAATTATCTAGCTTTGTACCTTTACGAAGTTAATTTTTACCCCCAGGACTTTTAAGGATTTAACGCAAAAGCTGTAAAATTAATCACATTTAATTTGATTTTAAATTTAAATTTAATTACACTCTTTTAACTGTGAAAAAAATTTAACCCACGTCAAATTTTTATTAATGTATTTCTTATATAATTTGAAAATCCTTATCGTGTTTGTTGTTATTTCTCTTAACTTCATCTGTAACAATCATGGCCGTTCTATTTTATTCACGATTTTATGTTGCTAGAGTGCCAGAATATTTTAAGAATTTCTATGACACTAAATCGTGGAAATTGCGGAAAAAAACATCTTAGAGCAATGTTTTTAAAAGTATTGCTTTTTATGATATTAAACAAAGATATGTGAAGCAAAGTCTTACAAAGTAATGATGGTGCCTTTTTACAAACGTTTACACAATCTCGAAATAAATAGGAAACATATTTTTAGAATTTTACTAAAAACTATGGTCTAAGTAGAATCAAACAAATCTGTATTCAGGACTATATTTGATGCAGTAGATGAAGATATCAGAGAATACGAAATGAACCTCCACAGATGGGAATTGTCTTCCATTAGCCGCTTCCGCACTGGAATTGGGCGATGCTTCTACTGGAAATTGAAATGGTAAAAAGGCCGAAGATAGTCCTGCGATTGTGTAACGGCCAGGTAGAATATAATTCACATCGAGCCAATGAGTGTTCCTTTGCGATCCTTTTTCTGGAAAAATATCTTTCTAAACTAAAATTTCGTTCCTCAGGAAAAACTTTTAATTTACTAAGATGTTTAGATTACATTTTTTAACGTTGTGCCGAATATTCTTAATATCTTAGATTTTGGTACTTTGAAACTAAGTACTGCCCCCCCCCCCCCCTCCCCCCCCCCCCCAATCAAACACACACAAAAGTTCAAGCAACTTTCGAGTATTTTCTCACGAACGATCATCAGAAGAAAACGTGTAATTGTAAAAAGTTGTATACTACCAATATCCCTATGTTACGAATATTTTTAGGGTGTTTAATAGAGCATGTTTTGTATTTTATAAAATCCATTGCATCATCAGTAATACATGGTCTACATAAAGTGTTAATATGACTTGTCTTCTTTACAAAAACTTGAACTGTTCAAAAAAAAGAAAGTGAAAAATGGTTTTATGTTATATTTTTTTTTATTTTAAGCAAAAAAGTGGCAAAAACCAGTAATTTCTGAATAAAAGTTTTAAGATTTAGTAACTTTTATCCCTTAATATTACGTGATTTATTATCGTGTATATAGGTTTATGGAGTCACATATGTTCTTTTACAAAAACTCGTCTTATTTTATAAATTCATATTTTACAAAAAAAATCTCACCCCAAAATTTCATACTAATAGCTTTATCTGAGTTTGTGCTTAAATATTTTAATACCTGTAAAAATTATAGATAAAAAAGGTTATTCATAACAAAATGTTCCAGTTATTAAATGGATTACAAATCCGTTAGAAATAATGGACTATTTTTTAACCTAAATACAAAAAACCCCATAAAAATGTAAATCACGTAAAATGCGTATGAATGGTGTTTAAAACCGTAAAACTTTTATTTCTAAAGATTGTTCCTAAAGGACTACTTCAATGATGGATAAATTTTCGCCCAATCCCTACATATGTATCCACATATGAAGATTTTGAACTTGCTAAAGCATTGCACTTCCAATCACCACCACCCTGAATAAATTTGCATATTACCCGTAATGGACACATATTACCACACATTAGTGAGTAGCAACAACACCATTCCTACTGACCTGTAAGTCCTCCATGTCAACACAAGTTGTTTAGTTTGGACCAGGTCTTGTTGCTCTTCCGGAGTGACCCGCTTGAACCATGATCCAACTTATCAATAAACCCATTTTAACTGGTAAACTCCATTTCCAACTGGTACCTATGTTTCATTTGAAATTTTGCAACTTGTGTATCAAATGGTATCAAAATTTTATGTTTTATACCCCTCATCTCTTAAAACTTCTATACTTGTATTATACATGAAGAAAGTTAAATCCATTTCTTTTTAAGATTCTACTAAGGCTGAAAAACAATGACAAATCTTAAAATCTAATGATGGATCCTTTTTTCTATCTGAGTCTGTTTTAAGGACACAGTTCAAAGATCTGTAGTGTTAAAATAATATTACCACAATTACGTTGTATAAATTACTTTAGGGTCGAAGCCCAAAATAAAAAAAGGACATGTGAAAATATGCAACATCTCCGGCTGAAGTGGCGTATCTATGCAGGTCCAGCCATCGAACTCCCTGGGGCACATCACTTCTGTGACAGATATTAGTGTGATATTACAGGCATTCCAATGCCAATATAAGATAATTCATTTTTCCATAATAAACAGACAACAACGGATATTACAACAGAGTTTACTTTATTTTTCATACACTCAAATTAATATTCCATAATTGCTAGCAGATAACTCCTTTTCTATAATAACAGACAAACGGATATTACAACAGAGTTTACTTTATTTTTCATACACTCGAATTAAAATTCCTTTATTGCTAGCAGATAACTCCTTTTCTCGAATAACAGACAAACGGATATTACAACAGAGTTTACTTTATTTTTCATACACTAAAATTAAAATTCCGATATTGCTAGCAGATAACTCCTTTTCTGTAATAAACACACAAACGGATATTACAACAGAGTTTACTTTATTTTTCATACACTAAAATTAAAATTCCTTTTTTGCTAGCAGATAAATCCTTTTCTGTAATAAACAGACAAACGGATTTTACAACAGAGTTTACTTGATTTTTCATACACTAAAATTAAAATTCCTTTATTGCTAGCAGGTAAATCCTTTTCTCTAATAACAGCAAACGGATATTACAACAGAGTTTACTTTATTTTTCATACACTCAAATTAATATTCCATAATTGCTAGCAGATAACTCCTTTTCTATAATAACACACAAACGGATATTACAACAGAGTTTACTTTATTTTTCATACACTCGAATTAAAATTCCTTTATTGCTAGCAGATAACTCCTTTTCTGTAATAAACAGACAAACGGATATTACAACAGAGTTTACTTTATTTTTCATACACTAAAATTAAAATTCCTTTATTGCTAGCAGATAACTCCTTTTCTCTAATAAACAGACAAACGGATATTACAACAGAGTTTACTTTATTTTTTCATACACTAAAATTAAAATTCCTTTATTGCTAGCAGATAAATCCTTTTCTGTAATAACAGGACAAACGGATATTACAACAGAGTTTACTTTATTTTTCATACACTAAAATTAAAATACCGTTAATTGCTAGCAGATAACTCCTTTTCTATAATAAACAGGACAAACGGATATTACAACAGAGTTTACTTTATTTTTCATACACTCGAATTAAAATTCCTTTATTGCTAGCAGATAACTCCTTTTCTATAATAACAGACAAACGGATATTACAACAGAGTTTACTTTATTTTTCATACACTCGAATTAAAATTCCGTTTATTGCTAGCAGATAACTCCTTTTCTATAATAACAGACAAACGGATATTACAACAGAGTTTACTTTATTTTTCATACACTAAAATTAAAATTCCGTTATTGCTAGCAGATAACTCCTTTTCTGTAATAAACAGACAAACGGATATTACAACAGAGTTTACTTTATTTTTCATACACTAAAATTAAAATTCCTTTTTGCTAGCAGATAAATCCTTTTCTGTAATAAACAGACAAACGGATTTTACAACAGAGTTTACTTGATTTTTCATACACTAAAATTAAAATTCCTTTATTGCTAGCAGGTAAATCCTTTTCTCTAATAACAGGCAAACGGATATTACAACAGAGTTTACTTTATTTTTCATACACTCAAAATTAAAATTCCATAATTGCTAGCAGATAACTCCTTTTCTATAATAAACACAAACGGATATTACAACAGAGTTTACTTTATTTTTCATACACTAAAATTAAAATTCCTTTATTGCTAGCAGATAAACTCCTTTTCTGTAATAAACAGACAAACGGATATTACAACAGAGTTTACTTTATTTTTCATACACTCAAAATTAAAATTCCTTTATTGCTAGCAGATAACTCCTTTTCTGTAATAACAGACAAACAGACAAACGGGATTTTACAACAGAGTTTACTTTATTTTTCATACACTCGAATTAAAATACCTTTATTGCTAGCAGATAACTTCCTTTTCTGTAATAACAGACAAACGGATATTACAACAGAGTTTTACTTTATTTTTCATACACTAAAATTAAAATTCCTTTATTGCTAGCAGATAAACTCCCCTTTTCTGTAATAAACAGACAAACGGATATTTTACAACAGAGTTTACTTTTGATTTTTCGTACACTAAAATTAAAATTCCTTTTTGCTAGCAGATAAATCCTTTTCTGTAATAAACAGACAAACGGATATTACAACAGAGTTTACTTTATTTTTCATACACTAAAATTAAAAATTCCTTTATTGCTAGCAGATAAATCCTTTTCTGTAATAAACAGACAAACGGATATTACAACAGAGTTTACTTTATTTTTCATACACTCGAATTAAAATTCCTTTATTGCTAGCAGATAACTCCTTTTCTATAATAACAGACAAACGGATATTACAACAGAGTTTACTTTATTTTTCATACACTCGAATTAAAATTCCTTTATTGCTAGCAGATAACTCCTTTTCTATAATAACAGACAAACGGATATTACAACAGAGTTTACTTTATTTTTCATACACTAAAATTAAAATTCCTTTATTGCTAGCAGGTAAAATCCTTTTCTCTAATAACAGGCAAAACGGATATTACAACAGAGTTTACTTTATTTTTCATACACTAAAATTAAAATACCGTTTATTGCTAGCAGATAACTCCTTTTCTGTAATAAACAGACAAACGGATTTTACAACAGAGTTTACTTGATTTTTCATACACTAAAATTAAAATACCATTATTGCTAGCAGATAACTCCTTTTCTGTAATAAACAGACAAACGGATTTTACAACAGAGTTTACTTTATTTTTCATACACTAAAATTAAAATACCGTTATTGCTAGCAGATAACTCCTTTTCTGTAATAAACACACAAACGGATTTTACAACAGAGTTTACTTGATTTTTCATACACTAAAATTAAAATTCCTTTTTTGCTAGCAGATAAATCCTTTTCTGTAATAAACAGACAAACTGATTTTACAACAGAGTTTACTTCATTTTTCGTACACTAAAATTAAAATTCCTTTATTGCTAGCAGGTAAATCCTTTTCTGTAATAACAGGCAAACGGATATTACAACAGAGTTTACTTTATTTTTCATACACTCAAATTAATATTCCATAATTGCTAGCAGATAACTCCTTTTCTATAATAACACACAAACGGATATTACAACAGAGTTTACTTTATTTTTCATACACTCGAATTAAAATTCCTTTATTGCTAGCAGATAACTCCTTTTCTATAATAACAGACAAAACGGATATTGCAACAGAGTTTACTTTATTTTTCATACACTCGAATTAAAATTCCTTTATTGCTAGCAGATAACTCCTTTTCTATAATAACAGACAAACGGATATTACAACAGAGATTACTTTATTTTTCATACACTACAATTAAAATTCCGATATTGCTAGCAGATAACTCCTTTTCTGTAATAAACACACAAACGGATATTACAACAGAGTTTACTTTATTTTTCATACACTAAAATTAAAATTCCTTTTTTGCTAGCAGATAAATCCTTTTCTGTAATAAACAGACAAACTGATTTTACAAACAAAGTTTACTTGATTTTTCATACACTAAATTAAAATTCCTTTATTGCTAGCAGGTAAATCCTTTTCTCTAATAACAGGCAAACGGATATTACAACAGAGTTTACTTTATTTTTCATAAACTCAAATTAATATTCCATAATTGCTAGCAGATAACTCCTTTTCTATAATAACACACAAACGGATATTACAAGAGAGTTTACTTTATTTTTCATACACTCGAATTAAAATTCCTTTATTGCTAGCAGATAACTCCTTTTCTGTAATAAACAGACAATTGGATATTACAACAGAGTTTACTTTATTTTTCATACACTCGAATTAAAATTCCTTTATTGCTAGCAGATAACTCCTTTTCTATAATAACAGACAAACGGATATTACAACAGAGTTTACTTTATTTTTCATACACTCGAATTAAAATTCCTTTATTGCTAGCAGATAAATCCTTTTCTGTAAGAAACAGACAAACGGATTTTACAACAGAGTTTACTTGATTTTTCATACCCTAAAATTAAAATACCGTTATTGCTAGCAGATAACTCCTTTTCTGTAAGAAACAGACAAACGGATTTTACAACAGAGTTTACTTGATTTTTCATACACTAAAATTAAAATACCGTTATTGCTAGCAGATAACTCCTTTTCTGTAATAAACAGACAAACGGATTTTACAACAGAGTTTACTTGATTTTTCATACACTAAAATTAAAATTCCTTTATTGCTAGCAGGTAAATCCTTTTCTCTAACAGGCAAACGGATATTACAACAGAGTTTACTTTATTTTTCATACACTAAAATTAAAATACCGTTATTGCTAGCAGATAACTCCTTTTCTCTAATAACAGGCAAACGGATATTACAACAGAGTTTACTTTATTTTTCATACACTAAAATTAAAATTCCTTTATTGCTAGCAGGTAAATCCTTTTCTCTAATAACAGGCAAACGGATATTACAACAGAGTTTACTTTATTTTTCATACACTAAAATTAAAATACCGTTATTGCTAGCAGATAACTCCTTTTCTGTAATAAACAGACAAACGGATTTTACAACAGAGTTTACTTGATTTTTCATACACTAAAATTAAAATACCATTATTGCTAGCAGATAACTCCTTTTCTCTAATAACAGGCAAACGGATATTACAACAGAGTTTACTTTATTTTTCATACACTAAAATTAAAATTCCTTTATTGCTAGCAGGTAAATCCTTTTCTCTAATAACAGGCAAACGGATATTACAACAGAGTTTACTTTATTTTTCATACACTAAAATTAAAATACCGTTATTGCTAGCAGATAACTCCTTTTCTGTAATAAACAGACAAACGGATTTTACAACAGAGTTTACTTGATTTTTCATACACTAAAATTAAAATACCATTATTGCTAGCAGATAACTCCTTTTCTGTAATAAACAGACAAACGGATTTTACAACAGAGTTTACTTTATTTTTCATACACTAAAATTAAAATACCGTTATTGCTAGCAGATAACTCCTTTTCTGTAATAAACAGACAAACGGATTTTACAACAGAGTTTACTTGATTTTTCATACACTAAAATTAAAATTCCTTTTTTGCTAGCAGATAAATCCTTTTCTGTAATAAACAGACAAACTGATTTTACAACAGAGTTTACTTCATTTTTCGTACACTAAAATTAAAATTCCTTTATTGCTAGCAGGTAAATCCTTTTCTGTAATAACAGGCAAACGGATGTTACAACAGAGTTTACTTTATTTTTCATACACTCAAATTAATATTCCATAATTGCTAGCAGATAACTCCTTTTCTATAATAACACACAAACGGATATTACAACAGAGTTTACTTTATTTTTTATATACTCAAATTAATATTCCATAATTGCTAGCAGATAACTCCTTTTCTATAATAACACACAAACGGATATTACAACAGAGTTTACTTTATTTTTCATACACTCGAATTAAAATTCCTTTATTGCTAGCAGATAACTCCTTTTCTATAATAACTGACAAACGGATATTGCAACAGAGTTTACTTTATTTTTCATACACTCGAATTAAAATTCCTTTAATGCTAGCAGATAACTCCTTTTCTATAATAACAGACAAACGGATATTACAACAGAGTTTACTTTATTTTTCATACACTAAAATTAAAATTCCGTTATTGCTAGCAGATAACTCCTTTTCTGTAATAAACACACAAACGGATATTACAACAGAGTTTACTTTATTTTTCATACACTCGAATTAAAATTCCTTTATTGCTAGCAGATAACTCCTTTTCTGTAATAAACAGACAAACGGATATTACAACAGAGTTTACTTTATTTTTCATACACTCGAATTAAAATTCCTTTATTGCTAGCAGATAACTTCTTTTCTATAATAACAGACAAACGGATATTACAACAGAGTTTACTTTATTTTTCATACACTCGAATTAAAATTCCGTTATTGCTAGCAGATAACTCCTTTTCTGTAATAAACAGACAAACGGATTTTACAACAGAGTTTACTTGATTTTTCATACACTAAAATTAAAATTCCTTTTTTGCTAGCAGATAAATCCTTTTCTGTAATAAACAGACAAACTGATTTTACAACAGAGTTTACTTGATTTTTCATACACTAAAATTAAAATTCCTTTATTGCTAGCAGGTAAATCCTTTTCTCTAATAACAGGCAAACGGATATTACAACAGAGTTTACTTTATTTTTCATAAACTCAAATTAATATTCCATAATTGCTAGCAGATAACTTCTTTTCTATAATAACACACAAACGGATATTACAAGAGAGTTTACTTTATTTTTCATACACTCGAAATAAAATTCCTTTATTGCTAGCAGATAACTCCTTTTCTATAATAACAGACAAACGGATATTACAACAGAGTTTACTTTATTTTTCATACACTAAAATTAAAATGCCTTTTTTGCTAGCAGATAAATCATTTTCTGTAATAAACAGACAAACTGATTTTACAACAGAGTTTACTTGATTTTTCATACACTAAAATTAAAATTCCTTTATTGCTAGCAGGTAAATCCTTTTCTCTAATAACCGGCAAACGGATATTGCAACAGAGTTTACTTTATTTTTCATATTTAAAAAAAAATCGAATTAAAATGATTTTATTTCCTTATACTTTATACATTTCATTTATGTATAACAATTGTCAGAATTGTTTGTTTCAATTTTTAACAAACTCACATCATTGAGGCACCAGTCAAACATACAATATATGCTCTTATAACTCACGTATTACCGCCAATATTCCAGCTCCTGTTGTCAGTATACTAATTAAGCGGTCATCCAGTCGTATACTATAAACTCGTCAGCACTGTCTTGGGCGTTTGGGCATACCTTACTTAATTTTACAACGAATTCGGAGTTTGCATTGTACATTTCCAGTTATATTATCAAAAACAACTTTATTCCATTTTATTTATTCATTTATTGAAAACACATTTGTATTTCTATAATGCATTCCTCATTTCTATGTTGTACTTCCTTGCTGAAATCGTCTAATTATGATCTATTTAAATAGGTCTACTATACTTTTTTCTGTTTTCTCATTATACACATATCTTATCAATAAATTACTTTGCTAACATTAAAAAATTCACATATGCTTAAGCTCTTTATACAAATTCAGTGTATTTATTCAGACAAGAAAATTGACAAATACTTATAATGGTAACTAATGTAATATCAAAATATTAATGGGAGGATCCAACTTAACAGATTCATATTAAATACAAAGAAACAAGAAATGCGTTACAGTAAAACTCTCCCATAAATACTAAAAGGCTTATTACTAAAATCGACATTAATACTGCTCCAAGACTGATACTGAACAACAAAGAAATAGTTTACAATGAAAAAGTAAAAAACCTGGAAATAACTATCAACAAAAACCTGGGATGGGCTGATCAGGTGTCACTAATTGTGTAATAGGGTTTTTGCCTGTATACATGGCCTCAAGCGATTTGCACAGTACTTGCCGTTGGATGTTAGAGTGATGTTGGTGAAAACTCTAGTTTTACCTCACTTCAATTACTGTGACGTGGTGATCAATGACATGCACAGAATTATTGTATTCGGTTCATTTTCAACTTACGACGTGATGAGCACGTACATCTTTATTTTGAGCAATTATTCCTATTAAAATCCAAAGAACTTAGAGATCTTCATGTACTTAGTCTGTTGCACGCACTAATCCACAATGGTTGTCCAAGTTATTTGGCCCAAAGTTTCGTTTTTATGTCTGATATTAGTGCACGTAGAACTCGTAGGGGTGCATCTTTATTATCAATTCCAATTCATAGGACAGCCGTATATAATAAATCTTTCACTGTTTCCGCGTGTCGATTGTGGAACGCTCTCCCAGACAACATCAGAAGTATTGACAAGAGCGATCGCTTTGGGACGGAGGTTAGGGCCTTTCTGCTGCGGACTCGGCGGGAGTGACGGTTGGTGGTTCTTGTGGTTACACTTGGGGTAACTGTATGTAAGTTGCGTGGATGGGGAATGAATGCTGTTAGGATAGGATAATTTTATTAGTTGCCTGTTGCATTAAAGAGATTTATGTTAGAGTTTAATCGAAATGGTTTATTTTAATTATAATTGGTATATATACATTATTATGTTAAATCCAATATGTAATTAACTATTAAAGTGATTTAGTTTACGTGTCAGTTACAATGTTGTAATAGGTATGATTATATTTTAATTTGTTTTTGTTTGGAGGTTAAGTGATAGAGAGGACTTTTAAGTCCTAACTTCGCCTCTGTAAATAAAGTCATTTTTCATTTCATTTCATTTTTTTTTTTAAATAAGAACTAAAGACCTACTAAATACATAGTTTAGTAATATGTGTGTTTAGCATAGTCATATTGGATTTTTCTTCCTCAAAAGGTTTTGTTATTCAACGTACCATAATGTTTTATCATTTTTTTAACTTGAATATTACTAATAATTCTTTATAAATTAATTAATTTATCCACCAGTCAAATCGTAATACACGTACATTAATAGATTATAAGAGCTTTATTTTACACTTATATTAATAAATTAGATTATCTAAAATAGCTTATACGCAAAAACTTTTGAGTTCTAGTTTTATTTAAAGTGGTTATAAGTGTATTGCGAATCCTTAAGTATAATATTACATGATGCACCAAAATAGTCTAGCATACAATCAAACATATGTAATCAAATCTCAAAATTTCCTAGCATTTCTCGATTTCTGTTGGGTTTCGTTTTGTATTGCATACATCCATTTCAATCAGGGCCTTTGCTTCCGTGGAATATTCATAAAATAGTTTTTTTTTAAGATAACCTATTTTATAATTATTCTCTCTCTATCCTTCTCTAGACACGTTGGCACTGAATGAAAAGTATGTAGCGTCCTATATTAGAATAAATTCTTTCAAACTCCACTAGTTGTCCTATGCTATTTCAGAATCAGTCAGATTATTTTAAGGGCAAAAATGTTTCTACTCAAACATTCGCGAGCAGTTTCTCACCTGACGTGTTGTCAACTCTGGAGGGAAGACGATCACGCTCATACCGACGCAATCCAATCACCTGATCCAGAGTATGGCCTTCCGGCAGATTAGACATCACGATCCTGGAACAGAGCATCAAACAGCAGGTAAGGATTTTAAGTTGTCTTTATGTCAACCTGAGCTGGGAAAAATGGTGAAATAAATGCTAATAATGACAGAGTATGTAGGGTACTTGGAGTTTTTTTATCATCAAATTTATGAATAGTTTTTTATTAACTCGCTTTCCTTCGTTTTCTTGACACAACATTAACTATATAAATATTAAAACTTGTCAACTACTAAATATTACAAAATTGTCAACTCTGTGTACACCTTTGTTTAGGTAGTTCAAAGATGGTTTCCATTGAGTATTTAAAATAATACTTGCGAGAAATATTTGAAATTTATTACTTTTATTAACATTTTTCAATTGCATTTAATTATTTTAAATAGATTCCTCACAATAACTTAAACTGTCTGAAAATTATCAAATAATTCATAACAATGCAGTAGTTAAATTCGAATAGGAAATTTGCTAAATTTTAGATATTTTCCCACTTGCTTTCACTCACCCTTCTCCCACTTTTGTAACTTTGAAAAGTATATTTTGAGCATCAATAATGGCTAAGAAAAATATTTTGGCACTAAAATATAAACCTATTTTCTGACTCCCTTACGTTCAAATAATTCACATTATATTTGCATCATGAGCATTCTAGTGCTAACTAACTCAGGCCGTGAAAGGTTAAATGACAGATGATAGAATTCGTTTTGTATATCATGTAAAATGTGAAGTTGGATTGGGTGAAGAAAAAATATCCGCTAGCATATATTTCCCTAATTGTTACATCTAAATTTTGTAACTAATGACTCAAATTGCGTACACAAAATTATTTTATTTATTAGCAGCACATTTATAATATCCCAAAGTTTAACACATGACATCCCGATTCCCTACACACATACTTTATTTATATAATTCTAAATTTTCAATACTGCAAACATGATTTATATTAATAAACATAATTTTTATATGATTATTATATGGTAGGAGTACGCCACACCACGTGTCACGTAACAGAATTTTCTGACGCTGCATGCAAAATCTCAAATATGTAGCTCATTTCATTCTCAAGATCTCCTGCGGAAATATAGGCAGACATCAATTCAAACGGGGAAGAAAGGTTTACACTCCCGGCAGACAAAAGAGAAATTGTGCCAGCCTACTGAGTGATAAGCTTCAATGACGCTCAGCATATTCCATGGTTGGACATACGCTATAGAACTCAATCTTTTCTATGTTGTTAACAAAAGTCTTCAGACGAAAACTTTCATGACACATTTTTTTACTTTATAGATTAAAATTTTAGTTTATTAAATTTTAACTCTAAGCATTGTTCAAATAATAACAGTTTTTGTGATATAATTGTACTCAGTTTGCAACAAATATTATTTATTCTAATATTTTCTCATTTCCATCATTGATACCCAAAGACCAATTTTACAATATTCACTGATGCTCAGCCATTCCAATTCCATGGGTTACATGCACCTTCATCGAACTCAATTTTGCTTATAAATTTACGAAACTTTATGTAAATTCTATATCCGTACGTCAGATCATTTTAGAAATATCGTACGGACGGACAGACAGAAATTAAAAATTTTCCAACCCCTCGAATGATAAGCTTCACTAACGCTCAGCCAATAATTGTTTATCAAACAAAAACTCGTAGGTACCTCTTCTGTTTATGTATAGAGATTGTGTTTATTGCGTGATAAATGTACAAATCTCTAAAGTCGGTGTGAAAAGAAACATCCCCAGAGGAATTTCTAAGATGGTGTTTCACTGTGTAGGTTTAAGTCCCAGACGAGCGCTCCTCTTCATGGATGAGGTAAATGGGAGAAGACAGCAAAGCTTTCACTCGTGTTTTACAGTTAACTGGACTAACGAGTCAACCCCTCCTTAGCCAGCTTAAGGGTGTCTACTCCTCAGCCGTTCATTACTTATTTACTTTAGCCCTTTGTGAAATACCTCTGTTGAAAAAAAGTAACTCCAGAAAAGATGCTTCAATACTGTTGGTTTCATTTAATAATTTTACTAAACCATTAACCATAAATAACTTTACGTATAGACCATATTTTGTATACTCTATTTATTCAAATCACTATACCAATTTGTACCATGCTAGGGTGTATAGGGGGTTTATAAGGGTGATAGTATTTATATATGACGAAAAATAGCGACCGCTTCGAGTTAGCATATTTTAAAAATAAAATACTGCAATGAAATTATATGACTGTTAATATGTGTTGTAGCAATACAGGCGTCTCTTTTCATTCTGCCACCTCTTTTTCTCAAAAATACTAAATTGATAATAAAGTTTGTATGGGTGACAAACTACTTTTTAGTGAGAAGTAAAGAAATATGTTTTAATTTCAAAAGTGATCAACCATTTTCCTATGTGGCGGCCAATTTTAAAATTTGTAATGAAACACGCTATATTTTCATGCATTATTGAATATAAATACATTTTTTTTTTTTTTATTTGCTAACAATAAAATTGCAATATGTTTTTACCTAATATGTTTATTAGTTACAACCTATTACGTATATTTCTCAAAATTATATTTTGGACATATAATAACCATTGTATGACTAACTTCGAACGTAATAAAAATCTAATGGCTTTATTGTTAAGTGGGCTATTATTATCGTGTCTAGTTTCAGTGTAGGTAATAAAATACCAACCATGATTATAAAAGTTTAATATTGAAAATATAATGACCAATATAGCCAACAACCAAGTCACATCGTAAAGGTGGATAATTTCTATTATTTGAACCATTGCAGATATTGTATTAACACTTCATACACCACTATTATACCTAAATATTTAAGTGTTTATATAAATATATAAATTTTTATCATATCAGGAGACGAGCCAGCAGGATTTAAAAAGCAGTCACACATAAAAGAGCTTATTCTACAAAAACTGAAAATGCTGACTGAAACAAAAAACATGTCCAATTAGGGTGTTTATAAGTAGAGAGAAGCTAAAAGATTTAACTTAAAAACAAATACTGTATAGCTCTAGATCCAGCGTAATTAATTAAGAAGAATTTCATTATTTAATTTCGAGAGAAATTTAATACTGTTAGAACATAACATTAATTAAAATTGTCACATTATAAATTTCTTTGTCAGAATTACGATATTGTTCACATTCTAAAACTAATAATATATAAACAGTCTAAAGAATGTTACAATTCTTTTCGTGAGATTTTATATATTTATACTTTAACTGGTAGCAATACAGGAAACAAAAGTGTACAACATGGCAACAGTGGAAAGACTGTAATTGAATTTTTAACAGCTCACATATCAACCTACAGTTTTCGTTCTCCTCTATTTCGATGATGGAACGTTATAGTTTTGTGCTTTTAGAACTATTCATGATGTACCCGTCGCTCGTAATGGAGCAATTATAACAATTTTTGGACTTAGTTGATCCCAAAATATCATTCTGCATACACATAGATAGAAATAGGTAAATAAAATAACTTAATAGTATGCAAACATGTATATGAAAATACATACTATAATCATCACGTAAAATAAAACAATTTAAAGAAGTTAGTACCATTTTTTAATAAACATCAAACATTCCAATTTCAAGACGTGTTTTACGTACACACATGAACAGTTTTTGTCAGATATTATTAAATAACAATTTATAGATAGTATTCTTAATGCATTAAATTATTTGGTTTAGTTATTGTTGTCACCAATCTCCGACATTACGGCCATAAAATAGTGTTCTTTAAAGGAGGAGCTGCACGTTTTTGGTAAAAAAACCATAATATTTTCATCACATAAAAAGATTCAATGGTTAATTTTTTAAGAATGTATATATATACTATATATATACTATAGACACATCTTAACATTTTAAGTTACAAACGAAAAGTTTCGTAAAGACTTGTAATAGTGTATCGACGTCTGATCCCAAACGCTCTTATTATTTATAACTATTGCTAGATTATGGAAGTGTTATTGTTTAATATACTAAATATTATTAAGTGGAGTCAGATGGTCGTATGTCGTTATGTTAAATTTACCAAGTTTCTTGTACCTTATTTTAAAAGTATAAAAGATAAAATGTTGGTTTTCGTTTTAAGTAAAGTAGGTTTTCGTTGAAAGTAAAAATTTAACAAATTTGTAGCTAACATTTTGCTTCTTCTTATTTTTGGATATTCTAGCTAAATAAAAAGTGTAATTTTATGAACAGATCGAATAAAAAAACAGCTTGATATATTGAGTGGTTCTCTTTTTTAAATATATGAAACTATAAATTTAAAAAACCAACCTTAGTACATTCCTGGATCATATGATGGGTTTCTCCATCTCTTCGTAATTATTATCCTTTATATAAGTTTCCTTTTAGCCAATCTTTGTTTTAGTCTAAATTTTTCAATTTCTTCTACCACCTTCTCCATTTTCCGGGTTTTAATCTCATCAGCAGCTGTAATACGTTTAATTCAGTTCTTCCCAGAAACATATCCCCATTTTCATTTGGAATCCTACATTGTATAATGTTTTCTTGGTTTATTAAGCTATGATTTCATAGACACCTTATTCAAATATACTTTTTTAGTTCAAAAGTGGCTACCAACATAACTCTACAAATATCTTACTACAGTAATTGAAATGTGTATTTTGTCAAAATCATCAAATTTTCGCAAGGATGTCTTATGCACGCACTAATGTTTCATGACATAACTGTATTGATTACGAGATAGAATAACCTTTGATCGTCAAATTTGATCGAAAAGTATGTATACTCAGATAAGCTAAGAAAGAAAATCGATTTTTTCCTATTCTCACCATCCGAATCCCATTAAATCTGTGAATCTGAACGCCTATCACACATTGAAGTGATGCTTTATTAACATTAAAGATCCAAAATCCACTACGGTGGAGTCCTCATGTGGATGTTTAATAATAAAAAGGCACCCTTTTTACAGTGAGATCTTTTAAATTTTAAATCAAATACTAAAGTCCGTTGGAACTAGGGAGTATTTTCCTGCACAAAAGAGCCTTAGCATATTGATACTTAATAGATTTTAATGTTTGAAATCGTTGTTTAGTGACACACTGTATATGTACGGCATAGATCCAGTGCCTTATTATTTGAGGCTAGAAAATTTCCAAAAGTCATATATCAAATACAATAGAACACCAAAAAGCGTTGTGAAGGGGCACTGAAAATTATTACAGGATGCTTGAGTAATCTTAAACATCTTGTGATTTTATGATTTTCTTCGTTAAATATTCATTATAGTGGATGTTAAGGTTTGAAAAATAGCAAAACAGCACGATAGCTTAACAAGTAAGCACGATATCTCTACAGGCACCGTAGTTCTCGGTAATTTTGAACTAATCGTGGAACCCTACATGCTTCATTACATTCGTCTTAAACAAGTTTTATCACTTAAATATGGATTGTTACAATATGGAGGTTACGTAATATTTAAGGAAATATTTTGTATATTGGTATAGTTATCTATGTATAATGTTGATTGTGGGTGTTTCATTAATTTGCGTCAATTGTCACCACAGTGAAATGCTTTATATGTGAACTTACGTATGTACCCTTCTGAAAACGATAGCACGCGAAATAATGTTTTATTCAAACAAGTAGACAGGTTTATTTTACAAGTGCTTCAGAAAAGTTCAAGTGCCAGAACACTATAATACAATTTCTAAAGCAGCACTTAAAAAAATGAAATAAGATAAATGAAGGATAAAGTAATGTGTGTGTGAATTGTGATGCCACACTTAAAGAAACAAGAGTCAAGAGCAAAAGGCTCGTAAAGGGAAACTGTTCTACGGTACCCAGCTGATATAAATGGGAATGTCATTAATGTTGGATACTACCTTCTTCGTATGGTCACGTGCATTATTAATCTAACTTAACATTACTTTAAAAATAAGCATAGCTTGAAGATGACATTGCAACTTATTTAATGTCAAAATAAAATACTTTATTCGTGGCCTGTAAATAATTTCCCAAACCAATAAAAAGATATGGATTCAGATATGGATCTGTTTTTGTACAAAGTCCTCTTGCAGTTTTTAAGTTAAGGCTATTTAGATATTTGATGTGGTAATGGCTAGAAATATAATTTTCTACTAAAGATGAAAATTAGAAACTGTATGGAAAACATTATTTTTTAAATTACGTTATTATTTTATGTAAAAAAACATATCTTATTAAGTTTTTAAAAGTCAACTATAAACCTTTTGGTCTATATAAATTGTTTTTAAGCGTCTAATCGGTTTAAAATAAATATATTATCGAAACAAACGTTTTTAGGTAATTATGAAAAGCCATAACCCAAAATATTTAAAGGCAATCCTCTTTAAACAATGTTTAGAAGGAGTAAAATCAACATCAAATACTAAGAATGTTTAGTATATTATTTTATATTTGCAAATTTTTTTGCTCTAAAACTGACGTAGTACAACTGATTTTCCGAAAGTAATTTTGACCATGTCATAGAATGAAAGGGTTAGTGCAGTGATGTTGAACTCTAAGTTAGAAGACATGTTTCACAATTAGCTAATGGATGTTATTGGACCACAACCGTACTTACCAAGCTTGCTTGTGTCACTTCTAAAGAAGATGTAAAATAATGGTTTATTCTAGGACTTCTAGGACTAGGTTTATTCTAAATAAATAAATATTTAAGCAAACTGATGACACAATTTTAACGATTATGACAGTTTTAACATATAACTTGGTATTACATGTAGCTTAATGAAATAAGCTGCAGACTTTTCATGCAAGCTCAACAAAACCTGATACATGATATCCCCTGCTGCCTTTTTACAACAGCAATAGTGAGTGGAATAATCCAAGAGATTCTAACAACGTGGTTAGTACGTCATAACGTAGTAAGAAAGAATGTTTAGTACTTTAGATTTTGAGATCTATCATACGGTGGGTCAGTGGGTGAGATAAAATCCTAGACCGACATATATATAGACAGAAATAAATGAAATTTTTCAGCCCCTCGAGTTATTTCACTAACGCTGAACCAATGCTCTTTATTGGTGATTTAATATACACTTTTTTCCCAAACTAATGTTTAATGTATAGTTACTTCTACTCCACTCTGAGTAAAATATCTGTTTCAATTATGTTTTTAAGAAGGTAAAGATGAATCTCTATGATACATAAATCATACTGCTTCTTAGAGAACCCTAAAAAAATATAGAAACAAGTGTCTGTTAAAAAATAAAACAACAATTTAGATTTTAATTTGACGCGATTTTATCCTTTTTTTGTGATGAATACAAACTCTTAGGCAATTTCACTGACAGCAGAGCCTCCAAGGCCTGGTATATCGTTTACCTAATTACGAAGCAAACATCATATCAAATATCAACCACTCTCTCTGTGTAACTTTGAAATTGTGTTTTATTGATCTAATTACGTTTCACAACAAACCGTTAAAAGCATCCACAGCAAATATTACGTTGCTTAATCAAAGCATTTGGATTTTTTTATGAGTTCGTATAGGGTTGGGATTTCCTAATACGCGTTACTGTGCTAATTCGCAAAATGCAACAGTAGGATGCATTTTCAAATAATAAATATAAAAGTACGTAAGTTGTGTTTCCATAAGTATTAGTATAGTGATATAATGGAAACTAAAACTACTTGTGTTGTGATATAATAGATTATTTTACAACAATATAACCTACTATTTCTCCGAATAAAAATAAGGAGATCGTGGACAATTTTCAAGGAACTTCCAAATTGGGGTTGTGGCTTTAAGATAGTGAAACCTACGACAAATTTAAAGATGTCATAGTTTATCATCAGCGCTCAACGTAATCTTTGCCTTAGGGTTTCATCTTACGTTGAGCCTGGTATAAGATCAGCGATATTGTCCGTGTTATTTTTTATTATTGAAGAGAAATGCCTGTTTTTTTTAACAACCAGCAGTTTGCTAACATGAAAATACACTCATCATTCCTACTAGAGAGTTGATGAGAGGTTGTAGTGCCTTAGGTCACTCACCACACAATCGCAGGTACTCAAACTCGTCACCTCCACCCATAACATTTTTTATTTATAAAACAAGAAGGAAAACGTAATATCTGTGGCATGTAACCGCCACTGTGATAGGGTCGGTCAGTGTGTAGGAGCTAATCGGGCGACCTTTGACCGAGGATCGGAACGGGCACAATCATGCCGTTTTTCGGTGAACGGGTTTGGTCGAGTCGAGTGGTGGAGGAATTAGCGGACGGGTACGCTGACGGACGTTGGAGACTGACGGGTATCCGTGACTTAGACGTAAATTTAATTAAGTCTCGATATATACTTTGGTTACAATTTGGGTTCCAATAAATTATGGCGGGCTAGGCAGGTTAGACGGGGATCTTGGGGTTGTGGGGATCGGGAAATACAGGCAGCATGGGTTAGGTATCGAGGGTCAGTATATGTTTTAATTTTAGGGGGGTTTTAATTATGGGGTAACATTAATCAGAAATGCTAAATCAAAGCTGGCTAGAGGAGTGTCCCAACATAATGACCGATCCGGGCCTTTGGGGGGAATATAATTAGGTTTAGTGTCGGGATCAACACGTGGTTAGTCACTACTACCGGAAAATAGGTTTAACAATATTATAGTAACGACCTACCCTTGTTTCATACTAAGTGTCAGTAAGAAGTCTTCACCTAAATTGCATGATCAATTTCAAATTTATATTTCATTTTATTCTTGAGATGTCTTGCAAACAGACAACCAGACAACTGTACAGACATTTGTAACCCCCTTCCCCTCCCCGCCATTGATAGCTCAAATCCAATGAATGGACGTGCAATGTTCTAGTCTATGTGGAAATAAAGTTTCATGGAAAAGTCTACAAATGAAATCTATCTTGAAATATCTTACAGATGGTTAGCTGTATGTGTTGGTATGTCTCATGTTAAAATTTGAAATGATTGTCCTCAGTTTAAAATAAAGTAAATTTGTTCAGAAAATTTCTTGCTGGTATCATTGCTATCCATAATAATATAGAAAGTATGTTCGTTAACGCTCGGTAACTTGTGAGAAATCTGATATGCAGCATTATCAATTGTGTAAAATTTCACGTCAATAAGTCAGTTCATTCTCAAGTTATAGTGGAGGCAGATATACGGATAGACAAACAAACAGACAAATAGACCCAAAAATAAAAGTTCTACTCCTTTCATGAATGATCAGCCAGTAACTGCTTTGCTCTAATACTAGAGAAAAATATGATGTGTGTGTTAGATCTTGTAATAAAATATTTTGCTTTTAATTTTCAAATGTATAACCTTATCTGGACTACTTAGTGGCTGAGCGTTAACCAAGCCTATAATTTGTGAGACTGGAAAAGTTCTGTTTGTCTGTTCTGTAAATTTAAAGGTGTTTCCAAAACAATTCGTCTATAGATTTGAAATTTTTCTAGAAGCTTCAATTATTCATAGGGAACATAAAGTTCGGTAATGATGTTTCACATCCTATGTGATTTGGCTGAGCGTTAGCAAACATTTTACATCGGGCTTATGCTTATGGTAAAGAAAAGCAGCGTCATAATCAAATTATTAAGAGCAGGATTATGGTCCGTTCGTTGAGGCCCGAATCAGTTATTTCCATAAATGGCTGAGAACTCTAAGGAGATAGCAATACTTATAAAGTCTGTGTCATAAACTCGTACAATGTATCAGAAAGTTCCACATGTGTCGATGAATATTGTTCATAGTGAAGAAGTTTGTTTGTCCAACAAGTTAACTGCAGTTTATCCAATCCTGCCGCTTATGAGAAGTTCTTTTAACAGCTTTATACGCAGTTCAGCGGGTGGTGGTACCCTCAGTATTAAAGCATTAACTAACAGCAGATTTGAAATTATATTAGCGATCCTTGAAGGAGATATATTAATATAGTTTGAATTTAAAATATTTCAATCAAATATTACATATAAAGAGTATGCAAACAATAAAATCCACATTTACAGCATTTCCAGTAGGCCGTTTACCAAAGGTATAAAATTACCTTGCATGCAATACAAAGCTAATTCAGGACTCTTGCTATTATCATATTGGATGGCGTATTCGATCGATTCGCTGCAGGTTTGGTCTATATCTGTCTTGCTTATGGCAGAGAAAACCCTGTATTCATGCATCAGAGACAAAATGCATTTACTAAAGTTCTGACGTGTGTTATTGGCAGTGGAAATATGTAGTCACGTGGTTATTTTCACGTTAATTAATAGTTGTATTGATACTGTCTGTAATACTGGGTATTAAAAGGATTTCTGTTCTCACAGCTTACGTGGTTTTTCCTTCTCTTGACCTTCTAATTAGTGGTAGCCGGAAATTTTAGATTAATCTGGTCATTGAGTATTTTCGTTTGAGTTCTAGTAGTTGGAGCAACGTAGGTTGCTCGAGGAATATATCTTAAAATGTTATTACCGAAGCATTTTCTTTATCGACCACTCGAACTTTAGATTTTAAAGATTAGGGTTCTTACAAGGGATTCAAATTGATCCGGGAACTACCTCTCTCCTAAATCACACTTACTTGGTTCCACATTCGTCCCATTAACTCAAGACGAAGCAGAGTGACAAAATCATCCAAGCATTATCACATTTCACATCGTTATCCTGATCGAGCATTATTTACTTATGTCCTATGAAAGAACTACTTTTGAAAGCCAGAAATTAATTTCACCTCAGGTATACTTCGGTTTTAAAATCATGATTCAGCTATGAATCTTTACCGCGTTCATATGGAATGAGGAATTAACCATTGCCTGGTTTCTTATGGAACGTTCTTTAAGGCAGCAACTCAGGACCTAGAATCTGCTGTAGATATTTCCTCTCTTTAGTCTACCTACATGTTGTGTAATCTTCCCTAGACGCAACTACCGTCCAAAGATGTATAGGTTTATCTCTTCGATCCAATTAAAATAAAGCTATTTTGTTTACGGCTGGACTCCGAGATTTGCCCTTCTGGACAGACTCACGTCTAGCTGAGATAACTGTTACGATATCACTAACGAGCTCCTCTTATTTGTGAAATCAAGAAGAAGATTTCAGTCAATTCTCAATCAGATAGAGTGGATCTTAGTCCGATTATACTTCTTGACCAGGGAGGCAATAAAATCATCGTGCACAATTATTTGACGCGTAAAATAGTTGTCAAAGAGTTTTTAATATAATTTCGGATTTCACGTTTTTCAGGACTCAATACGTAATGAAATTACCTTTTCAAGTTTTCAAAATCAGCTGTTTTAAATTTTAAACCATAAGAAACTTAGGAGCTGTTTAAAATCAGTCCGTCTTGAAAAAAAAAAATGGAATTGAATAATCAAAATATCTCGTGTCTTATTGACATCAATCTTTTTCTCTCTTGGCTCATTTCCTGCCCCGTTTATTTCTCTTTATTTTAATTCCAGTTAATTTCAAACATTTGAAATCTTCAGTTTATTGTGATAAAACCCAATCTCAATAAGATTTCTGTACAAAATTTATTTCTATTCAAACACATATACTTGAAATAAAATAAATTAAATCACAGTAACAACTCAGTTTTCACGTTTAAAGAGTAAACAAAATGTCATAAACAGCTAAAATCTGCTAAAGACCAATTGGGTAACTCAAAGCTTTGTAGTGTGTATGCCACATGCAGAGGTACGTACGAACGTTTGTAGAGTGTTGTGGAAAAATGGATCAGAGACCAAAATGGTTACTTGTATTATCTCTAAATGGTATTTATAACGACATTTTTATTTTTTTATGATTTTTCATTTATTTATTGTTTGTTTTGATACAAAAATTTATGTATAAACCAAATGTAGGCCGTGCAAACAAATTTAATAAAATTCTACCTAGCATTAATAAAGTCCGCAGATGACAGCTTAGTATTCATGTTTTCCACATAGCATTTGGGAACCAACCTCAGAATTTCAGGTACGTCCAAAACCTGCAACAGTCACAAATCTTGAGTCTCAGTTACAATGCACTGATATTTCTTCCCCTGTGGAGTACAATATTGTATGAGTTTGTCTCTACTGTTTATGATTTTTGTACGTCACATTATTATCTATGAATCCTAGCAAATACTAGCTGTAATGGTTCTTACATAGATCAAGTATTGAAACATCTAAGCTTAATTCTAATCGGACCTAAAAGGAATCAAGTGTCATTTAGAATCAGTACTCAATTCAAGATAAAAAAAATAGAACAAGAGGACTAACAATCTGGGAAAATCTTGTTGTAGAAATTTTTAGGTTAATAGGAAAATTGTGATTTTTCTTTTGTTTTATAATTAAGAACGCCATGTATATTATTTGTATTCGAAATGGTTAAAAATATCGATCGATGACAGGTAGGTAATATTTAAGAAATAGATCTTTGAAGTAATTTACTTCGTAGCAATTACTATATATTTTGTAAATACAACCATTATTGTTTATTATATTCAACAGAGGGGAAAAAATTGATTATTTCTGAATGCTGAGAAGCAATTCACAAAAAAAGCATTTTAAAATATATGGACACAAAAAAGTATTGCACTACATTGCACTACCATAAATAACATTTTTAATAGATTTATAAACACAGATCTTAAATTATAAGTGCTTCTATACAGTTATTTATTTATTAAATTTATTATTTTTGTGAAAACTATGTGGTAAATAAAATTTTAGCAACATTAATGTTGCCTTCTCCATATTTTATTAGGTTTATTTTTATTAGTAATATAAATAGATGCTGTATTATAAAAAATAACAATTTGAACACAATAGAAGAGACATGCGATTTGGATTTTATTTGACAGTTTTTAATATTTTCAATTTTTTAAAACTAAGTAGTGTTTATTGTGTATTTCTGTCAACCTCGTCTTTGTTTTAGTTGCAAGTATTCCACATATTCTATTTAGATTTAAAGTTTTAATTTGCCTTATTTAGCAATTGCATCATTAAGTAACCAAATTATTCGCAAACGTCAATTTCATTTCCTATTTTTAACCTATTTGTAATTATACTGTGTATAGCTTGCATGTGTTTGTATCCTATGCTTGAGTCCTTGATATTTAAAATATATAAAAATGAAACTGTTCGTGTGTAACAGCATCACTCACAAACGGCTGGACGGATTCGCCTAATTTTTTTTTAATTTGTTCGTCTTGATCTGTAGAAGGTTATAGGATACTTTTTATCCCTTTCCCGATTCAGGATTCCGCCCCACTGGTTACAGAAATACCCGTAAGAAATGCATTGCAGCAAACATATGTTATTAAGTGAAAGAGTCTTTTCAAATTTTTAATCAGCTGTTCTTTGTAAACATATATAATGCGACAAAAAATTGTTGTTATTTTTGACAGTAACTAAGTAAACATAAATATTTTTGACGTTTCTATGTAAACAAACATTTTTTGACATTTACGAATATAAACGAATAAAATGAAGAAAAGTTTTCAAAGCGCCTGCACATTATAACCTGCAATTACGAGATAGATACGTATATTAAACAGTGAAACACTATTTGAAGGCGCTAAGTTATGATGTATAATTGTGTAAACTAAATTTTTGGTTGAACTTAAAGGTTGAGTGGTAGACCACTTTGTAATAAAATACATTATGCATGTACAATACATTTTTGACATATTTTCTTGATCGTGACATCAAGGTAAAATCTACATCGGGGTTGGAAATATAATTTACTTCAACCAGAAATGCTCATACGCGGGCAAAACTTACGAAAAGCGTGCGAAGCCGCGGGAAACAGCTAGTTTAAAATAAACAAGCATTTATCCTCAAATATACCCATAAATAACATATGTAATATCGACTTTGTAATCGGCTTATATTTAAAGTAATATTTTACTAACAGTAAAGTGCACTAAGATTTTAGCCTTATGGCTATATAAGCTAGATGGTAAATTAATGCAGTATCAATGTTGTCCGTAAGTTAACAAGTGCAAAGCTGTAATACAAATGCATTAAAAATGGTTGTTGGTATAGCTAAAGGGTTTATTCCAAACATCTCATATTTATTAAAATCCTGGCTTGCGTTTTTATTAACATGTAAAGGAATATTATAGAACTGTCCACCTGAGACACGAAAATGTAACATTAATGGAGATATTCATACATATGTATACGTCCATTAACTTCACCTCTAGCTGACACGGGCCTCGTCATTATGTGTGATACACCCAAACATCGTATTTTATATTTGTAAATGTTAGTAACTTTTCTTGTGCTTAGCTAGTCAGCTGTATTTTTTATGTTTCACTGGAATTTTGATTTAAAAATTAATAATTTTTTTTAATTTTTAAAACAAATAAAAAAACACATATAGCTTCAAAGACAGTACACCAACATATATGTCTCCCTGGATGTGGGTTCTTTATTTCCGTGGCCCGATTTTCGGAATAGGAAATGCCTGAAGGGCCCCTGGCGAGAAGATAATCCTTAAATCCTAATCCATCAATAGCTTCCTAAATTTATCCCTCTTTCAACTAACAGAAAACGAACAGAGCTACACAGAATACATAGCCTAACCATCCCACTAATAGAAAAAATAAATATTCAATGAAAATCCATAGTAACACAAAATAACATATGTATGGCAGAAGTTTAACCCCCAGAGAACCACGAGGCGTCATGGGATTTCACCCGAGCCTGTTTAATTAAACGAAGAGAGAAAAAAAAAAAAAAAAAAAACGATAATAGTCAAAACTAAAACCATGGTGGCACATTCGGACTTGAACTTGCCATAGTCTAAATGTTGAATAGTCACTAACTCTTATAAAATTACTATATTGCTGTGCACAGTTTGACTATACTAATAAATCGTCAAACCATTTTGTACTTACTCCACGCATCTTTTGTATTATTTATGTATATTATAAATAGTTTCTTTCTGATTGAGTCTGTTATCGGTTAATGCAGAAGTAATGATAATGATTCCTGATAGAATTTCGAGCACTTGAAAACAGGAATTATCTTACAATTCTATCAAAAGAAGATGCAATAATAACCGTAGTGTGTTTGACAGTCAATTTCGCAATCGTTGCTAGACTATGTATACTATATTATATGTATACTATATGTATACTAAGAACAGAGAGTCACGTGACGTTGTCCAATGGGATATTGAGAAACTAGTACGTGAGACGTGAGTATAAAGCGGGACGTCTTTGTGTTGACTCTCGTGTGTGTTTGTGTGTGTGTGTGTGTGTGTGTGTGTGTGTGTTTGTGTGTGTGTGTGTGTGTGTGTGTGTGTGTGTGTGTGTGTGGTGTGTGTGTGTGTGTGTGTGTGTGTGTGTGTGTGTGTGTGTGTGTGTGTGTGTGTGTGTGTGTGTGTGGGGGGGGGGGGGGCCACGGTAGCAAGGGATTAAGCTGTATTTGAATGCAAATATCGTCAATTATTATTACTGTAATGTAATATTTTTATAAACTCAACCCTGCTAAGTAACTATCATGTTTTAACAGGTACAGGTATATAAACCATATCATGTTCCAAGAACCAATAAAAGAAATGATTTTATTGGTTTTTAGATAGCAAACTATATAAATTTATATACATGTATTGGCTGTGATTATTTGAAAATTTTATTACCTAGCAAAGAATTCTAAGCATTATTTTTCTGCGTTAACTTACCACTTGTCACACGATGTTTAATGATTTAGTTCATTTATTGCCAGTTAGTTTTTAGTGCTATTTTGGGAATGTGATGTTCAAAGTCTATATTACTACAGTATTACTGAGCGCTAACGAATCCTATCTTTCAAGATGTTGACAAATCTTACTCTTATTCGCACGATATCTAGAGCATTATTTGAGGTATAGACAAAATGTTGCATGAAGCATCATTTCTTTATAGGAAACTTCTATATTGATGATTTTTAATTACCCTTGGTGGGATTTGGATAAGCGTTACTAAAGAGATCCGATTTGACTTATTTCACATCGGAATATTGTATATTTTTCTATAACTCAGTGAGCTGGTAAAATTCTTCTTCTATGTTTCTTTATATCTTACTGTCTATATGTGTATCTTGATAAGGAAAAGTGCTATAGATTTGAAATTTTCCATCAGGCAAGATTGAAATGAATATTGTACCTTAAATGGGTATTTATTATATATATATATATATATAATAAATAATATTTAAATATATAATATTTTTCTGAGATTTTATAACTTTATAAATTTACTAGCAAATGTCGATAAATAGAGATTTCTCCACAATCGAAGAAAAAATTAGATATGCCTAAAAGACTAGAAGACAGTGTATTTGACGAAGCCCCGTATAACTTTCTATAAATATAACGTACTATAACGTTATCTGTAACAATAGAATTTTAATTACTTTTTAATAGTAAAATAATACAACTTCTGATAGCACTGTGTACACTTCATTTTAGATTCTTTGTGGTAAAATAAATATCCATTGAAAAGAATGTATTTTGTGTACAAAAATGTATGTATATTAAGGTACGTATAATTATATTTATAATAGTGTAATTTAATAGCTAATAATTATCATAACTTTGTATATTTTATAAGTATTGTGGACCCTTTCAAATTTAATTTTTATTTCCATACAGAAAATTTGTACTCAGCCAATTTACTATTCTAGCCTTTAAGTAACATAACGATCTGAGTTAATCGATAATTTTATTTGTTCCCTTAGGAAAACCTTTGCGTATAAGTCGTGTAAACCAACCACAAGTAATCCCTACTGGATTAATCGATAGTACTATAATGTTTAACTTCATAATTTGTAATTAATTACGGTTATGGAAACAGTGGAAAAAATATCTAAAACTATATCACTCATATTGTGTAAGTGTGTAGACATGCAATTTTGTAGGATTTGTGTTTTTCGCAAATGTTTTTGGAATATCATACAATTTTACTTGAAATTTTAAAATAAAAATATTTATATATTCGTGTTTGGTTTATAATTATTTTTAAAATAACTGCCTAATGTAGAGTTTGGATAAGTAATGTACATGATTAAACAAGAACATAGTCTTTCACTTGAAAGTAAAGAAACTTTGAAGTGTAGACATGATAAACAGATTTTAATGCTTCATTTCCTAGAATTATTATTTTCTAAAAATGTATACAACCAGAAACTAAAAAGACCCTCTTCCATTTAGTGATGCTGAAGTGGGAAGTAGAATGATTACGTAAATGTCAGGACGTATGCAATCAAATAAAAACAAGTAAAGAGTACGAGCGAGTGTTGGTAGAGGACTTGATTAGTCTCCAGTGACAGGCCAGTGTGTTCAGGGACAATCAGATGTCCCGGGAGTGTCGCCCTAATACTCTTCATTAATCCCATTGTCAAGTTTACTCACTAACAAAATAATAAAGGTAAATCCTGGGATATCCTTTTCAGGCTTTATTACAAATGAAGTGGTTATTTAAACGTATAAAACAGGTTAGGTATTCAAATACTTGCAGTTTAAATTCATTAAACATGCCTCATAGAACTCTTCCTGCAATTTTTAAATGATCCTTGATATTGAAATTATCTTTAAAGAACTTCACACATAAGTTGTATAGATTGATCAGGACGTATTAAGTCCCAAATAAATGCAAGATTTAAATTAAATAACATGAACAGATGACTCAAAACCTTAGTATTGAAGCGGTAAATACAGCGAATCCTTTGGATTTCTTGTGATTGAACCGATATTGTTCAAAATTTGTTAAGGATATTCTGGAACTTATATGTTAATTCAGGATTGATAATGAAGACGCTTGAAGATAAGAAATGTGAGTTAAACATTAAAATAGAAATAATGGTGCCCAGACATACTGCACTTTTTATTATTAGTATTATTGATTCTTTTTCCGGGTACATGATTAATAGAGCAGTTATGTATGAATATTTGAAAGAAGTTTAATTTGGAAGTATAAAGTATAGGGCTAAACAATAAAAAATTTCAGAGGAAAATATTTTAATATGATACATGACTTAACAAACTTGAGGGTACACTCCGTAAGTGATTGCAAGTTGGAAAATTACGTTGTATCCAATTTGACAATGTAAAATGAGTCCATAAACAATAGCAGTAATTCATAATTTTACAACTTGGTTGATATTATGTTTATCAAGATAAACGACTTGATTTTTCTCACAAATTAAAAAGAATCGCAAAATGAGTTGCTAATCGCTAATATAGAGAACGGCTATACGAATTCGGCTAATTCTTTGTAAAATATTCTTAGAAGTTCGACAAAGTTTGAAATGTAACAAAGGGCAAAAAATAACTCGGAATAATTTAAATGCTGAAAAATGGATAATCCAAACATGAGTTGTAATTCTTCAAAGAAACAGAAACATTTGCTTACAATTTCAATTTCAGAACAGTGCCTGCAGACATCACTACCGAGACGCAGATTTCTCTCTCTCTCTCCTCTCTCTCTCTCTCTCTCTCTCTCTCTCTCTCTCTCTCTCTCTCTCTCTCTCTCTCTCTCTCTCTCTCTCTCTCTCTCTCTCTCTCTCTCTCTCTCTCTCTCTCTTCTCTCTCTCTCTCTCTCTCTCTCTGTCTCTCTCTCTCTGTCTCTCTCTCTCTCTGTCTCTCTCTCTCTCTCTCTCTCTCTCTCTCTCTCTCTCTCTCTCTCTCTCTCTCTCTCTCTCTCTCTCTCTCTCTCTCTCTCTCTCTCTCTCTCTTTCTCTCTCTACACTGGAAGTTTTCGGATTTTTTCGGACTGATGGTGAAAACTTTCAGTCCACGTAGCTCCTGAACAATTAGAGATACAGAAAAACTTTCAGAAGCCAAAATTTCTTATTTTGTAGAGTAGAATCTAAAAACAACATAAAATACAGGGTGTTCTATAAAAGATTTTAAAGTTGGGCACCATATTGGAAAAAAATTATGAAAACTTCCAGTCCACGTAGCTCCTGAACCATTAGAGATATGGAAAAACTCTCAAGTACAAAAAGGTTTTATTTTTTAGAGTAAAATCTAAAAAACAACATAAAATACAGGGTGTTCCATAAAAGATTTTAAAGTTGGGCACCATATTGGAAAATGGCGGCCATCTTCAAAAAATTTGAAAGTGTATTCCTGAGTGAAACTTAAAATTGAGCAAGTTCCAAATTTAAAGTGTGGTGCTAAGTCATGTAATTAAAAAGTTAGTTATTGGATCACTTAAAAAAACTCACCCTGTATATATACATACATATATATATATATATAATGAAGCAGACTCAAGTATTTAAATTCTAATTAAAAAAATTAACTCAAGTCAAAAAAAAAACTGTTCTTTGGCCGGAGAAGGTTGCCATTTCCCCTACCCGTCCAGACCATCTTTTCCTGTTCTCTTCATTTCAAGTGACGCACCGCGATACCACAGGAAATGCCGACATTGAGTTCCTCGTTATTGCTTCACCTTCGTTACTTCTGGTGTGACGTGTTTGTGCTCTTGGCTCCTGTGCAATGACATTACTTGAGTTCATTCACTCCTCTTTGAACATCATGCAGTTCGTCAAGGTTTGCTTAATAAATATTTTAACTTTTAGTGTCAGTCCATTGATGCATTTTTAGTTTATAAATGTCTTAGGGTCTTATCTAAAGAGGGAGTGAATTTCAATCTGCGAACGTAGTGGATTTTTTTGTAACATATAACGATGACAAATGTCCAAAATCCTACCGATGTCAGTGTTGTTCATAACTCTCAGATCACATTGAACAGCTCTGCAAGTTCCAAATAAATTTTGAAACGAAAAAGCATACTTACAATACTAAAGAATATTTTAAACCCATCAATTTTGCCTGTCTGGAATTCCTATGATAGAGTACATTCAGTACATGCAGCAGGAGAGGCATTACTACTCATGCATTACTCATAATAGTCCTACTTGATTAATAATCTTCCAACAGCACTATACATCACATTCCCCTTTAAAAAAATTCAGACTTGTTTATTGCCAAGAAGAGTTGAACACAGGTGGCAGGCTTTACAACATGGCTACGAAGAGAACTCAAGAACCTTCCTCATGTTTGAAGAAGAAAATTTTCCATTGGCTATTGGAATAGAATTTTAACAGTCTGAAAGAATTGAACGCTATCATATACTCATAGAATTTTAAATTAATGTTTTAACTTTTAGTTGTACATATTTTTCATACCTCAGTAATTAATGAATATGAAAATAAAAAGTATTGTTTACTGCCTATTGCAGTTAAAATAGAAACTAGTGGGAATACGAGAAAAGCATTTATAAAAAAATAGGTCTCA
This sequence comes from Homalodisca vitripennis, assembly GCF_021130785.1. Taxonomy (NCBI): domain Eukaryota; kingdom Metazoa; phylum Arthropoda; class Insecta; order Hemiptera; family Cicadellidae; genus Homalodisca; species Homalodisca vitripennis. The sequence goes on from NC_060211.1 coordinate 22,491,832, forward strand.
AACATTAATTATTTTTCATTGTTACGCATATACAAAATGTCATATGAAAAGTGAAGTATTTGTCAGACAAAAAACAGGAAAAAGTTTATTACCCTGTGGCAATTCAATGTTAAATTAAGTTTTTATTAAATGAAACAGTTAACAAGAGTCGTTAAACGCTTTATTTTGACCATGTACAACAAGGGGATTACAAACCTTGTTAAAGTGCCGCCATACAAGCAAGTTACTGCCAATTCAATTGCACAATTGTTTTTGTCGTTACAGACAATTAGATGTATTTTATTTCCCAGTACCCTTTAGATGAGCATTACTCATTAGAATGACACTTTATGTCAAAACTTAATTAACCTCAACACTTCCGTAATTGAATTGAGTACTGAAAGTCACTGTAACTATTTAGTAAAGTACTATAAACTGTGCAGAAATTTGGTTATAAAAATGTTTTAGAGGAAACAAATATTTGAATTCTTTAACGTTGAAACCAATAAAGAGAATAATAGTAGCCAAACTTTTCAAAAGTAGCCAACATAGAAAACTTCATTTTTAAATTTCATCATGGTATATCACTTAACATGCAATTTGGACGATAAGAACAATGAGGATTAATCAGCTTGGTCTTAAATATATTCTGATGAAGACGTTCGAACGTTGGTGGAATATTAAGATGACCAAAACTGTGTAAGCTGTAAAGAATCAAATACTCAAATACAAGGATAGATGTGGATTAGAAGGGCTAAATATTCCGATTTTGGCCAATTCAATCCAAGTTTTTTCTTACTTCCTTCACCCTATTTTCCCATTCTGCTTCCAGGAGCCGAGAGCCAATTCGAATTGCATAAGAACCCAACTTGGTTTTTCTTGAAATGAATAGAGAAAATTTCACTTAAAAGAGAACTCTATCGTCAGCCATGCTACTTTTGGTAGAGGTCAAAATTGAAGGATATCAAAATGGTTAAATAGATTAAATTGTTATACTTTCTCAGATAATATTTTTTTATCTTTACACACGAAATACGAAAGTAATTGTAATTCAGTGTCATCTAACCAAATTAATCCCCTTCAATTGTTAACTTTCAGATGCTATATTTTTTATGAGGATTTAACTGTTATTTATGTGTCTGAAGGTCGGCTTTATGTCTATCAAACAAGGAAAGAAAAAATTACCGCCTAATATTTTTACTTTGTGTTATGACCCTAAAACTAGCGTAGTTGACTTTCAATTTCTCTGTAAAGAAAAATTCCTCTGTCGGTTCATGAAAATTTAGGTTGTGTTCTTATACAATAAAATCAGATTTCAGTTCATGCACAAGTTATACCAATTTTGTATTTTTATAACTAAAATTTAGGTTTATTATGTAAAAAGGTAGATATATTTTAGGATTTGTTCTAATTGGCATTAATGTAGAATTAAGAGTAAGTACAACCACTTATTTCAACCTCAAGAACTGCTAAGAAATTAAATAACTACATAATTATTTACCACCAGTGTTTCTCCTATTATTAAATAGCAGAGTTCGTTAATAGGAAATTGTTCCCTGTTATGTCAGACAGCTTGGATGCATTACATGTAAGGTAGAGTAATTCGATGGAGCGAGATAAAGGTAATAGCCCTTGTGTTGGTAATAAGGGTTGTGAACGCCCTTTGTGCATAACGGTTTATAAATTTAGTTACGACACCGTGTTAAATGAACACAATTACTACCAGGTGTAGGGCTATTACTAAAACCTACTGAAACTTTCGTATCTGAAACAAAGCAGGAATATTCCACACCATGTGCTGTATAACAAACATTACTGAGAATGTGTGCAACAATTCTATGATAGCCCTTTTCATTAGGGTGCATTTGTTACTAATTCTCATGTTAGAATGTCATATTATTGTATTCAGTTTTTTCAATACACTTATTCTTGGAGTTTTTCATTGTACCATATGTATCCATAAATTTACGTAAAAATTTTCGCTAATGCTCAGCCAAACCCATGAAATGAATAGCACAATCATGAACATCGTTATGGCTCATATGTAATTGAGATTTCAAGCAAAGTTTTAAGCCTCAGTTCCCAAGATATAGTGCAGACCAACAGACAGATAGAAATGAAATCTCTCCAGCCCCTTAAGTGATAAGTTTGCTAAAGTGATTATACCATAACATATGATTGATTGAGCTCCATAAACAGACAGCTCTCTTCAATAGCCCAGAAAGAAAGCAAAAAGGTAAAATTTTTGCGGTAGTTACCTCAGTAATCTCAGAAACGCCTCCAACACAAGTCACCCAAATTGTAGACTTTGAATTTTAGTTTAATTGTTTATGAAAGGATATCGAAAGTTTTCGTTTTCGAATAACCAATTTCCTATTCCCCCTGTTATGCCAATCGCAATTCAGAAAACAACAAATTTCATAGTTTTTTTATTTTTTTAGAAAGGTTTCAAACTTATCATGACAGAGAGCTTACATATATTATCAAGATTGAGCCATCAGACAGAAATGAAATTTCCCCTCTCCTTTGATTAATAATAATTCTTAGCCAAAAACCTATTTTTATAATTGCGTAGTGTATTTTATCATCTTGCCACATATAGGCTACATTCATTTTCAGGTTAGTTTCGTATTTTTCGTTTTTATATTTGCTGTAACGTTTTTATCTTAACTAATTACTTTTTTACTATTCCCTCGTAATTGTAAGTGATTATAAAACAGTAGAAAAACATGTGTTTCTTACGTTAATTTGTTTCAGTCCTTTCACTTTCCGGTAATAAACCATAAATTTGTAATTTTAATGAAGCAACGTTTTATTTAAACATGTCTAAGCCTATAAACTCTTGGTGGAAGAGCATTTAACTCCCTTCAAAGTCTATTAAGGTAACTGCCTCCCAGCTAACTCTGGAGTTGTCGCTTTGTTACTGTACTCTACAGCTTGCGTGTATTCACTTAAAACATATGAGAGGGAGAATGAAAAAACTCTCTTGCATTTTGCATGTCCTTTCCTGCTCCAACCCGCTGGGTACATTTAACTCATTGCATACCTCACGCTACAGCTACTTACGCACATTTGGTATAGTGATATGCATCGTTCAGCTCAGGCTACTTTACACGCTGATGCACAGCTTGTCTGTTGTATGTCAATGGAAAAATGTTTTGTCACTTTTAAAAATCATAATTGAACAATAAAACCGTGAAACAAGTAATAGTTTCCTGCAGTTTAAAAGTATAACAGGATTAGAGAGTTTATCCTTCATTTGAGTTATATAAAACATATTTACTAGAGTTGAACTGATAAAAGGAAAACAATGGAGTGTTACTGATATTTGCAAAGTACGTACTACATAAAATAAATATATACAATAACAAAATATGAAACTTTACATATGATTTCTTGTTCATCATTAAGTGAAAAAATTTACTAAATTGACTAATAAAAGTAATAAAATGCCTGGTCATCTATTTAGCAAATACAAAACAAGTAAAAATTAAGATTGGAGGCTGGTCAAAAATAAGAGACATTTAGATAAATCCAATTTCAATAGTTTTACATTACCGAATTTCCAGAACGAAGATTAATTTATTTGAATCTCCGTGTAGCAACACCTCTGCCAGGAAAAGTAAAATATGTTCTATAAAAAGTGTAATAAGAACATTTCTAGATACAGGCTCATGTTTAAATTGTTTTTTTACCTTAAATGTGTGTGTGTGGGGGGGGGGGCAGTTTATGTTGATATTTCTGGTTATATTTAAGATTTTATTGAAATATATTTAAAACGCTCAATTACGAATTATCTTAGTGGGAGAATGTAATGTTAAGGTTTTAATGAACTGTTTAAAAACTTCTTTTGAAAAGAAAAAATTAAGTTTCATTGTTATACACACAGTCGAATATCTAGTTTTTCGTACACGTCAACACAAAGTATTCATAAATTGAAAATTGAATAGTAACAAGCTTAAGGCTATTAGATCTACCAAAAATAACATATGTAAAGTTATAAAAAATTAAAGGTTTTTTTTTTAAAAAAAAGGTTAACATCCTCTCTAAACTAAATTTAAGAAAGTGATTGCACACCTGCTGCATCAACTCGGGATCCCTCTGAGGGCCTTTTGGAGACAACAGATATTTTTGTTTCCTTTAATCTCGACATGTTCAATTTCTTAATTTATCTAGTGTCTTTGTAGCATAAACATTCCTTTGAAACATTAAATTAATTATTGAATTGGTATAAGCGAATTGCAAGATTAGACAGGAAATGAAGCTGTTGTTGGAGAGATTGAGCTCTAATTGTAATAACTGTTCCTGGTCCACACTCCAGTGAAAAGCAACATGTCAGCATCCTATATTAGCCAATCAGCAGCTATCATTAACACAGCGTTTCTGTCACCGGGCATCATTTATTATCCAACATCTTTGAACTCGCTCTTCTCTTCCTTGTTCAAAGTCAAGATGAAAATATTTTTAAATTCTACATTTTCTCTCTTGAACTTTGCACCTGAACATCTTGCTGAAAAAGAACATCTCGCACGCCTTATTTACATTCAACTGTTAAGTTTAAGATGCGGCTAGATTTTCTTTTTTTTTCTCAAGTATTCCAACTAATATATCTTCTTTTCAATTATTAAGAAAATCTAAACACCTAAAATTAGTTTAAAATTTACTGAATTCTTTTTCTTTTTCCTACGGATTAATATACATTTTCTAAATCAACTAATTCTATTTTGTATTGCTTTACAAATCAAAGTAAAAATAAAAATTATTATGTTTGAAAGAAATTTTACAGAAATAATTTAAATATAAAGCATACTATTTTCTATTTTTACCTATCTATTGAATCATGTCTGAAGAGTATTTAGAAAACTACTCAGAATATATTTATTTTAACGAAATAATATCCCAATCACATTTATTCCTAGACGAAAATCATTAAATAATCATGATTACTCAATTTCAATGCACGAAATAATAAATATAGACGAGTTAAACCGTTTCCTTTCTAGCTAGCTTATAATATCAACATAACATATTAAGGACATTGTAATTTGACTACTTTTACGAGTAGATTTAATTTTTTTATCACTGCATATCACCTTGCAGCTCTAGTTACAAGGGGCTGCTGAAGAAGCAGTTGTATTCTTAATGAAGTCTCCAAGTTGCCATTGTCAAGTTAGGCTGCAACTAGCAAGTTCCCTCTATGTATATTCAATGCTGTTACTACATACTGTAACTACGATACAACTCACATACATTACGTATATTATACCGTACTATATACGTGTACTATATCTAATGTGATATAGTTTTGGTTTTGCTTAAGTTTACAAGCTAGAAATATAGGCTGAAAACCTCCTGTTAATTTGCTCCCTTTTTGAAATATATATAAATATGGCGGAGCAAGTACAACATATATATATATATATATATATATATATATATATATATATATATTGTTGTTTTTATATATGTTGTACTTGCTCCGCCGGGACCCGAACCCGGATCTCTCACTTGCCGGGTGAATGTGCTACCATTACACCACAAAGCCCTCACTTTTTACGATTCAATTATGTAGTAGTCCGTATCTGTCACATATGCGTTTAAATAACCAAACTAACATATGATCGGAAGACTAAATACCTGTCAAATGACTTTTTTTTACGTTAAATTTGTATAAGTGGCAATAGCCTTATTTAATTTATATAAACATTGAATCGCAAAAAGTACTTGCTCCGCCGGGACTCGAACCCGGATCTCTCACTTGCCGGGTGAATGTGCTACCATTACACCACAGAGCCCTCACTTTTTACGATTCAATTATGTAGTATTTGAAATTAATATTATGAAATTAATATATATATATATATATATATATATATATATATATATATATATAAAATGAAATTAAATAAGGCTACTGCCACTTATACAAATTTAACGTATATATATATATATATATATATATATATATATATATATATATATATCTCAAATTCTCTATAGAATGTTTTGTTTACTGAGAATTTTGGTGCATGTATCCTTCGTGGATAATGTTTCTTTTTCTAGAATTTTTCTTAAACTCTTAAATATTGTAATTTATTTATCTGAAAAAACTTAAATAATTTAAACTAGTTTGAAATGGTTTTTTTCTTGAAGACCTATTTCTTAGCAATGAATGCAATCAGATCAAATATTTTATAATTGTAATTAGACTAACTTTTATTACATTTTTAAACCTAATTTTAAACTAATTTAAATTTAAAGTTGATTAAGAACATTATATTAGTATTTTTTTTAACTTGTATAAAAATTTAATGCCATTTATTTCTTTTAAAATTTTATGTACTGTATAAACTTTCCAAAATTGTATTACATTTTTATGTATTTACACGATTATTATTGCTATTTATCAATGACATGCATTTTATTTCTTATTTCTGTTTTTTTATCAACTTTTAAGTACGAAGTATACATCCATATTAATATTTTAAACTGTTATTCTAAACCATTATTATTAGTATTACAATAGTTATTATATTCAAATATGAACTTAAGTGAACTATTAGCTGCAAGTTTGATTTAATTTACTTCTTATCCGTAGAGCTGTAGACATGTTTGTTGAGACTAAACCTAAGCTAGATATATAGGCTGTATATATTTGTCTTGGAGAAGTTTTATCAATACTGTTCAGTTCAGATTTTACTACACAGTGGCTTAGCATAATAAATGTCAAACTACAAGTAACTCGTATTATTGTTGTTTGGTGTGAATTTTGAAATAAAAAGCGTATATGGACGAGCTGACAATAAGCTAAGCGAGATATGAATTTTTGCTTGTTTTTTTTTCATACCATTTCCTGAAGTTATGACAAGACCTTCCGCAAAATTTCCTGTATATGTAGTGTATATTATTTGTATTGAAAATGGAAATCCTATTTATTAATTTAGCAATATATAAATTTATATGAATTATTTACATACAAATTTTGCTAAACACTGAGCAGTCATATATGTTTTAGTAAGTTTTTATGCGTGGATTCATTGAATACTGTTTGAATTTTTAATGATAATGCACTAAAATGATCTTTATTATTCTAACCAAGTGCAGTTTTGCAAAAAGTATATAATTATTATTCCTATTAGATATTTAAAGCAATCGCGCCATAAAATACTTAATTTAGCATCATTATACCTGACCTAAATTCTATCTCAGTATAGGAGTATATTTTGCATGAATTTCTCTTAATATATTCACTTGTACTTATTAGAAAAACGTGAATAAATCTATATATTGCGGTTATTTATATCTGATATTTAGATTATCTCCTTGAGTTAAACTTTACGGCAGCATTAAATTTTATGGTCTCCTTAGTGCACAAATTAGCACAAAATATTGCGATAAAAATTTATTATGAAGTATTTACACCGTAACAATAACTGAGAAAGCGTGTATGTACGTTTTGTTGTTAGGAAATACTTAAAATCTTTAGTGAAGAATAATATATGGGGACTTCGAAATGTTAAGCTTTACGTAAAGAAAGTCAAGGACAAAGGGAGAATAAACGGAAACTGTCCATGATACTGCAGCAGTTCCATTTAAGGGACATTGGCGTTACTGTGGATAAATCTACCTGCTTTTTATGGCTATGCGTGGGAAGAATATTTCTATATATTAACTTACGGCGGTGCCATTTTTTCTTGACTCAAAAATAATTGCATAACCATTTTAATTTTTAAATATAATACTCCTTAATTTGTTGGCATGGGAATACCACTCATAAAACTTTAACTTGAAAACAAAGAGATAAACTTAACATAAAAGAAAATGGCAACATTAAGAACCATTCGAAAACACTGCTAAGTTTTACTTTTTGGTTATGAATACATTTCTATAAATACATTTTAGATTTGGACTACACTCACTAAAATAATGTAATTCATTATCAAGTAGGAGAATGCTATTCCCATGTTTATTCTTTCTTATGTAAAAACACTGGCATAATATAAATTAGTGTAAAACAGTGCGAGTACTTTGTTCAATTTGACAATGCAATTAATTTTTCGCTTTTCACCAGAATACCAATTTACGTAGCAAAATGAACTTTTTAAAGTTGAAAAAATGTGAAAATACTAAAAAATTTGCATTGAAAACAAAAAGAATATTAAATATCAATTTAAGGTAAATGATACTGGTGTTAATGCGATTAAATTCAAAACATTAGTTGTTAGCATACACCAAACATCAAAGATAAATCCATATTTTTTAAAACTTCATTAAAGATAAATTTATGATGAAAAGGATTTTCATGTTTACCGAACGACACGTTGTATATTTAAAACATGAATTTGATATATTAACACTTACATCATATTCAACATATGTAACAATTACAACTTAATACTCATAGAATGCTTAGAAAATATTTCCCATTTAAAATTAATTGTACTTTTAACTGCCTGGAAATAAATGTCATATTATTATAAGTATAATTGATTTAATGCTTGATGACGCCTTCTTTTATTTTGAAAACTATTGGCAATTTGTGAAAATTTCTACAACAATATGTTCACATTAAATTCATTTCACTGTACACAAACCTAATAAAGCTAATAAATCACTTGAGTATTCTGATTACAATATTTCTTTTACTGTAAATATTTCGAAAACACATATTTACTATGTATAATTATATCATATTTACTTGATTTATCAGGAGTAATTATATCTCAATATAGCAAGTGGAAGGAAGCTGAAGGAAGCCGAATAATCAAGTTGCCCCCGGCATTTAATTCCAAGAAATACTGCAATTATTGGAGTTGTCCTTTATGTATCCACTAGTATTTTTATGTTACCAATTATCAATATTTACTTGAACCATACCGAGCATGTTTGATGTTATATTATATAACAAATATTATAGGATCGTTATTTCTTCTTTTAACCTGTACTGATTCCTTAAATGTAATATACCACTGTATAATTAATTTTAAAAACAATCAAGTCGCAATTAATGTTTGATTTAGGGAAAATCCAAATATTATACTTTTATCTCAAGTGTAATTGTTATATAATTCAAAAACCTATAAATTTAAACTTAATGACGTTCAAAATGAATTAATTAAACACTTTACGAAAGGATTATGAACTAGAAGTTAGACTTAGTTAAGTGCAGATCCAAAGCTACCAGCAACACTACATTTATGTACCTTGCAATTTAATAGCACGTTTAGTCTAAATTGGCGCAATAAAATTTAACCCCAAAAATATTATCTACACTTTTGCATATAATTATTAAATTTAAGCTAAAAAAAACCTTCCAATCAATTCTGATTTATAATTAATATTATTTACATACGTACTTAAATAGGAAACAATTTATATAATTGAATCGTTTATTTCAGAAACCCCCTAACTAACAAAAAGTAAATTTTTAGGAAAACAATAAAAAACTCTCCTCTACAAACACATTTTTTTTTTTCTTTATCTTAGGTTTTTTACGTTGGTTCCACCTACATTTAGAAATTGCTTAGTTGTGTTTTTATCTCTCTACATATTACATTTTTGTAGAAAAAAATTATTAAAAAAAAAAATCAGTTTGAAGGGTTTCTGCACCAAATGGTTGTTCCATATACACTTTTCATTGTCTTTATATTATTTATGGTATTTTTGGTGTAGTTAAAATAAATTTACACACTGAAACAAGTGTCAAAAATGATTATTTATTACAGAGAAAACATCTATTTGCAAATAAAAAGACAGAAGTGCAACTTATTCACACCCTTGATCCACTTCCTCAGGGTTTTCAGAGTCAGTTGTAGGCCACAGTAGGATTGCATTATAAAAATGTTCATAACCTCTCGTGTACTCAGTTAATTTTCTCAAATCCTGTATCTTTTTCTTGTTAATGGGTACCTGAAACCATTCCACTTTTTATAAAAAATGCAGTTTACTGATGAGAAATAAAATAACAAAAACTTGTTTGCTAATTTTATCATTCCTTTACATTATTCTCATGGAGTTAGTCTAAATTTTAGTGGAACAAATTTTAAGAAATAAGTTTAGGCTTACCTTTCCTTGGGGATAGGCCGGCTGATTTGGTAGTTCTGGAGGCTTATCACATTTCAGGAAGGTGAATGTAGATGAAATCATACCATCAATAAACGGTTTTCACTACTACTTTTCCCCTTTGTTCTTGAGCTGAAACAAAACTGCTTATATGTTGAAAGTTTGAAGGGCTCCTTGTCTTTTTTCGGAACATTCCTTCCTGAAGTTTCATCAGAAGCAGAAGTGGACTTTTTATAAGAAAGTGGCCACCAGTCCTTGAAATTCAAGATTTCATCTGTTTTAACCATGTGAACTGAAAAGCGGCCTGTATTACTAGCCCTCAAAATAAGTTCTCTATATTCTTCAGGGGTGTAGATCCTGTCTACCTTTCTTATGAGACGCTTTATAACAACCCAAAATCCCTATCACAAGGAGAGTAACGAGTGCCCTCGTACTGGGAAGTTGTAAGTGATTGTCTCTAGGTTGCAGTTGTCACACAAATTCATTAAAAAACCTAATTACAGTGTTGTTCTTGTTTTGGCCGAAAGGTCCATCAACTGAATAAGATCAAATGTTTTACAGAATCTGGGATCTCCGTTTTTATATAGTCAAAAATAAAAGAACACACCTCATTGGGAGATTTGTTTTCCTTCCCCTTCGTGATAGACGTACATCTTGGCCTTATTTGATTTCAAATCATGAATACAAAAATTGTTTACCCATAATTGCCTCATGTAAAATACCTCCTGTACGGGTATGTGGGGCAGGGGGAGGTTCTGCATAAAAATCAAAACATATAGCAACAGTGTCATCATTTGTATCTTCACTTGCTAACTGTAAGGAATGATAAAATTTTTTTGCTCTCCTTTTGTGAAGAATTAGCTCAGCAGCAACATTACGTTTAGCATTGTCACACATAAGGGGATCCTTTAATTTACTGGAAAAACTTTCGCACTGACAGCATACGACAACTTGAGGACGACCAAATGAGAAAATTAAAATTTTCCTTAAAGTAGCCGTAATAAAAGTTGTATTTTACAACTTTTTTCTAGATCAGGATGTTTATCTATAAACATTTCATGCATTTTCTTGACAGTAAGCCGAGCATCTAAGTATTTTCTTTGGCTTACCACCATAATGAGTTTCCTTTATTTCATATGACTTTATATGTTGATCAATAAGTATACAGATATTTCCTGGTATGGCGTTTCCACTTCGGGTTTTGCCCCTCAAGTCACGTGGACTTTTCTCCTGGAGCAAAAGCTGACAAATCCTTTTCATACGATCAGCTGAAATTCCATGGACTTTTAAAAACACACTTTTGCAAACAGGTATAAGACAACCGTTAATTTTTAAATGATAAACATAAGTATGATTTCTCTTGAAACTTCTAGTGTCCTGTTCCATTAGCTCATTTGGTTCTTCACTCATTGATTCAATATTTTGTCCACATTTGGAACGCCTACCAAATTTCTTTGGCCTCAACAAGTGTTTGAAGGTAGACATCTTGAGCATTTTTTTGTTTCCAGGGAGTAAAAAAAGTTCCAAATGTTTTTCTTGGACTCATTGTTTTATCTTACGATGACATTTGATTGGACACTTACAAACTATATCCCTCGGTAAACACTTTACTTTGACACCTGCTTACCTTTGTAGAAACATAACCTGCCCCCTTTACTCTGGCATCACGTATGATATAACGTTTATAAACTTTCCTGGTCGTGTTGTTCCTCTTTTCTTCCTTGGTGGTTGTTGCTCCTCATCAGAACTTTCACTCATTGTGACAAACACGTATAGTTTAATAAACAAAACTGTGATCACTATTCACTAACTCAGATTTCTGACAAGTTTAGGTTTAGGTTAGTTAAATAAGCAGTATTAACAAACAAAACAACAGCTGACCAGAACTGAATGAGTGGGAAAATGCTACTGGCTCAGTGTTACCAACTGTCATTTCTCATAAATTTAAATTATCCCCTATTTGGTTTCAGAAACCCCTCAAGTGTTGTCACTTGAGGGGTTTCTGCACTAAACAGAATATTCACTTGCATTTTAGTGTTTGGTTATAGAGGTTACAGATAAGGGGTTTCTACACCAAACTGTGTGTTTATACTAATACTATAGTTTTCTAACAAAAAGTCAAATTAAAAAAAAAAAATGTCGGTTAGGGGGTTTCTGAAATAAACTATTCAATTGTAAAAACTAAGTTTTTAGTTTTATTTTAAACAACTCCGCATTTTTTGCATTGGATAGCAGTTTGAAGAAACTAGGAATCACAAAAGTTGTATCTTACTACCATATCCATCATCAGTGACGCCTTAAAAAGCTGTTAATTTTGTTCAATAAATGACAATTTCAGTTGTACGTCTAAATATACAATTATATTTCCTATTCTGTAATAACTAAGATTTTTTTAAATATATACATATATTATGTAAACAATTTAAAATATTTATTAATAAAATGTAAAATGTAAAAATATTATCCTAGAAGGTTTAAGCACTATTGCTTTCTGCAACACTAATTCATGTTCACTGTCTTTCAGTTCTCTCTACCTCTAAAAGCACAGATTCTTCCCTCTATTTTAGCGTATATATTTTTTTTAAGAATTGCTTAGGTATATGACCATTGCACTTTTAATCATTTCCATTAAATATTTACTGTTATCGTCCTTATAAGTTTGAAAATAATGTCGCATAGGCCAGCGACCCTTGAGGATCGGTATAATAATGCCATTCCCTTAAAATCTATTATAAATATGTGTATATATATATATATATATATATATATATATATATATATATATATGGGACTTTAACCCGGATCTCTCACTTGCCGGGTGAGTGTGTTACTCCCAGCTATACACGCGTACATATATGCATACACACACACATATATATATATATATATATATATATATATATATATATATATATATATATATATACGTTTTGTGTGGGTGTGAAACTGAAAACTAGTTTTGTCCTTTTCAACATAAATAAATTAGAGTCGGTAAAATAATGTTTGGAAATTCCCAAAATATAAAATCAAATGTCATAAGATAAACACTAGCAAGCTATAAAGAAATCAAAGCAACCTATAATAATTTTCCATTGCTGAGGAATGTGGATGTTGTGGGGGGAGGGTTTGTCACTATATTCGCCAGTCTCAAGGTCCCAGGTCGAGGAAACCAGCAAGCGTGACACAAACGAGCGCTCACGGCCCCATGAATAATGTCATATGTTTCCCTGGGGCGTTCGAGGTCACTCATTATTTTAAGGTTCTCAATCAAGTTCCTACTGCAAACTTCGAAACAAGGTCAAACAAGACTCATATGAGCTCAGCTAATTGAAGGAGTGGTATTCAGTCAAATTATGTATCCATTTATAAACTACAAATGTGTCACAATAAAAGCAGCCTTTTTTATGAGCCATTTGATTACGGTATCAAAAAATGCGAAATGGATGGATTTCAAAGTAATCAATTATAACAGATTGTTTATTACCAAAAAGGCGGGTTTTCATCCATTACTCAACAATTTTCTTATACTTTTTAAATTACTGAAACCAGCACAGTATATTATAACGGTAAATATTTATTTTATTTGTTTTATTCTGATTTCTATGGAAGGAAATTCAAAATATTACTAAATTTAAATACTCAATATTGATTAAAAATACTAAAAATACGTAATGTTTGAATAATTATCAACGTGAGAAAATAGGCTGATAAGTACCAGTAAATACAGTGTAATAAGTACTTTTAAAATTATATTACAATCAGGGTCAAAGAATATATCTCTGTATTAATGCAGTGTCAAAGCCAATTTCCATATCAAAGATGTGCTAGTAGATGAAACTGGTAATGTAAAACACCCTTACACAGCAACGTTATTGCATACACATATCAGGTTCTTGGGAGATCCTCTTATTGGTTCTCCTTACAATTCTAAAACTTACATTTACTTTCCACTAATATATGTTTACTTTCTACTAAAACTTTTGTGTTATATTTACATGTATTTAGGCTTATCAAAGATTAAACATTTCTTGTAAACTGGTTATCTCTAACTTTTTGAAAGAATCTTTATAATCATTATAAGTGTTTCTGTATACTACATTTTCACAGTCATATTTTTACAAAAAATTTATGGAATTTTTTTACAGGAAAAATGTTTTTTGCAATCAAGGTGATGGGATCAATGGATTGTTATATTCAGAGGGTCTAAAAATTAGAGCTGCGTAGTTATTGATAAAAAAGTAGTAGTAACTGATCTAGTAGTTGATATAATATTATATGTCACTTAGGAAAACAGAAATATTATGAGCAAATTCTAAAAGTTAAATAATTATTGAGTAAAAATAACGACTTTAAACTGTGGATAAATCTATATAGAAGGTAGGAGAAAGCCACACTACGTCTTGTAACAGGCTTCATTGAAGTTATTTGCAAATTATAAAATCGATAGCTCACTCTAGCTTAATCATTCTGGACATAGAGGAAATAAATTTTTAAATTTCTCAGACAAACAAAAGTGAAATTAAATCAGCCTACTCCGTGACAGACTCCAATGACGCTCAGCCTAATTATAAATAGTCTATAAATATATTTATGCTATCAAATTGATGTCATTCTTTTCTATGTAAAAATGAATTTTCCTTCAAAATTAAAAGTTCAAAAAATATTTCTCTAGATATCATGCCAAATAATACTTCACATTATTGCTCATTAAGTTAGGTTTCATAGCAGTGCTCAAATAATTAAATTACCGATGAGCTAGTTATGGTACTACACGCAAAATTGCGCTGAAATCAAATATTTCCTCCAATCTACAGCATTGAATTTCCTTCTATTTATAAAAATTTTACTCTATGAATGTCACATGTTAAAATCTCATATGTATGTTCTCGATTGGTTTAAATATTAATTTGTTTTGATATTGCCTCGTTGCAATAAAATTATGGTTACCAATAAGATCAATGTAAACATATTCGCTAACGCTCAGCTGAATCCCATGCATTTACATGGATCATAATCGAACTTAGGTTTGCTTGTATACAAATGAAACTTCATGCAAACTGTCAGGTCTATAAATTAATTTGTTTTCGAACTACCGTGTTTATATGTGTTTAAAATATTTTCAGTGTCTCAACTGATTGGTTCCCCTAACGCTCGGCCAGTATATGTACTTTAACCACGTTGACGCCAAAAGATTCTGTATATACTTATAGGATTTATATGGAACTGTGTGCACAAGTTTGTCTTATCTTTACGGTACTCACTGAAAACTATTTTGAAAATCCTGAGGCCAACAGCAGAAATCCGCTAAAACTTTGACAGTTTTCATAACCAATCGTGATAAATCGTGAACACCCCTGTAATACTTTGTAATACTGCTACGTATTGACCCATCAATAAAGTTTGTAAATCAGTAAATATTGTGTACCGAGGCTTATGGATTTTTAAATCGAATAGTGATGCTCTAAATTATAAATATAATGGTACTCCCTAATATACAGGGTGTAACTGAAATACACCGACAAACTTCAGGAAGCTGTTCCTGGGGTCAAAACAATTCATAACAAAACAAAGTTCATATAAATATATGTCCTAAAATGCATCGTTTTCCGTCGTCTGTTTGTGTTTTTTTACAATAAATTATTTTCTAAACAACCATTAAAGGTAGAAAGTTAAAATTTTTAACATTTGCTAATCTAGTAAATATTGTCAGTTAAAAAAATGTTTAAATGTTTAGTTGACAAAATTCAAAATAGCGGCTCATTAAAATCTTTGATGATGAATCTCTTAAAAAGTGCTTCCTGTACAAAAGATGTACTAGAATCAAAAGATTTTATAAATTTTATTCTAAAACAAACGTAATTCACTTATTGAAATCACTCAAGAGATAAAAAAAGTTGTGGCATTTTTTTTAACTTAGTAATACATAAAATTTGCAAGTTTTTCCAAGTTTAAAAAAATTAAAGTATTTTTCTTGTTTCAAAAGTTCATGTAATTATTTTTGCAGTATAAAAAAAAGTTATTTTCGGTAAAAAAAAATTAAACACGATAACTAGTTTTAAATTTGAAAAAAGTACATTGATACAAACAATCTGCATGACTTAATTTTCATGCTTTCAAGACACAGCTGATTAGAACAACCATGAAGTCATATATTTCATTGCTTATTTTGGAAAAGATATCATATGTAATCACTTTCACTCGTAAAACATTATTAGTCAATAGTGCTCTTATTCTATTAAGATGGCAGATATTTTTGTCGGTGTATTTCACTTACACCTTGTACATATATTTGAATCCTTTAGATAACGTTTCTGGTGCTGTGGGAAGAGTTTGCTGTGAAAACGGTAGCAGTCTAGTGACAATGAATAATCACATTTGACTTATGTTTGGGAACAGGTCGAAACTATCGTAAACGTTTCAGCCAAAACCAATAATTGGAACAGAAACTTGCCTCTAGTCCTGATATATCTTATGGTTCCTTTTTTTGTTATCCAAAAACGTTGCAAATAAATTGAATACAAATGCCATCCATTACCTAGATATTGTTACAACTATACTGTCATCTTCAATTAAAACCCCAATCTAGTTCAAGTCACTTAAAACAACATAGAACGTACAACAGAACTACCTAGATTAGGCCAAAAAATTTCAGACAGGCGTTTGGAAGGACTTTATATAAAACCACGAAAATCTCTTCTTGGATCTCTTTCTATACTTATGTACTTAACTAATTTTAGTATATTTTCTATCATGATAGTTAAAAGGGTTAGATCGCTAATGGCGATCAGTATATTAAATTGGATTGCATTAAATTTTTTTCAAAATAAACTATTTTATATTGCAATTAACAAATTCATATTTCGTGCAAAGAAGATCAATATTACCAAAAAGGCATTCACTTCCTTCCTAAAATCAAAAGTAAATGATTATGCCAGTGTCATTTGTTAGTTTTAATCTTAAATACATGGAGCTGAACAATAATTATTATGGAGTAATCCTTGTATTTTAGTATTATACCGCAAAAAAAAACGATCAATCGTGAACTAAAGTAAAAAGAAGACAAAATTTATCAGCTGAAAATGTATGCTGAGGACTACGATAGCTGAGAAGATGGGGAGAAAAAGTGGTGGATGCACCATTAGTAACGCTGACCGGGAATCTGCTCAGCCTGTGACAGTTTAATGAAGTACTGTAATACTGCACGCCTACTGTGTTTAATGAAGCAGAAAATTGCTTAGCTTCGAGCTTCATTCTGAGAAGGACAGAAATGAGTAAATACTGTGATCATTAGACAAACAAGAATTTTCCCACATTGACCTGACATATTAATGTGTAATTAAAACTGCATGATTTTGTTTTTAGTAACTTATTGACTAATTCAACTTGGGAAGTAATGTAATAATGTTTTTTGTCATCATCATTTGCTCATTGTCAACACTGATGGAATTAGCGGCAAAAATCAGTCTTTATTTCATTGAATATAACTGTACATTTTCATACGTCTTCTCATTTATTTATGAAGTTGATACAGTCGTATAAACAAATTGGTTTTATCTCTTATTAGCTAAAAATATAAAATAGCTGTAATGGAATAAATAAAACATATTGTTCAGAAAGAGCCAGTGAGTGGTTAGTATGTAGCAGTTTGTTCAGATACGTAAGTCATTTACATACTCTATTCCATAGAGACTTAATTTGCAGTAGATACTTTTATTTTGTCAGGCCTAATAACGAATTCAGTCACCGACAGCGCTAGCATAGTTAAAATGTTTATATTCACTCGAGTAGGCTTACGACTTGATATTTGGCGAAGAAGTTTACCAGCATAATTTACGCTCAATTTGCCGGAGCGGGTCTGGCGAGAAATTGATTTCCAATTGGATGTTTACCTCCACCCAAAATGGTAGTAAGATCGAGTCAATTATACGTTCAACTAGACGTATTCTATACACTATAGTGGTTAGTGCTGTATAATGCTGTATTATAAAATTCGTGCACAAGATATACCTAACATTACTTTTAAAACGTAAAAACTTTAAGGAATGTGCGAGATTATGGAGCCAAAGAAGATGTCACGTTGGATTCAGTGGGTATGGTTATCCTTTTTGCTGGCCTCATGCTAAGAGCAAGCCATTAAGGATATCAGGTTTAAAATTAAGTTTATTTATAACAGCAAATCGCCATAATGTAAGGATTCCTGATAATATCCCTATTGTATCTAAGGCTCAGGTGCAGCAAGCGGTATTGATCCCATCGTAGTAAAATAAAAGTACTCAGCTTAAGTAACAAATATAGTAATTACTAGTTCCCAAGAAGTGCAAGTAATAATATACTCGTTTCTTTCACAGATTACACTTGCGACGAAGATGCTTAGAGGACTTTCAAATTTTCTATAAAACTTAAAAGAATTTGCAATCTCTATATGCTTAAAAATCAAATCAAGGAAAATCGTAAACAGTACACCAGTATTATACCGAGTCATAAGTTTCTAAGAAAATTACAATTTTGACTAAAAATATTGCTTTAAATATGTTCCTATATCATAGATTTGTTTGTTAATTTTGTAAAAAGATTGTCATACGGCAATGGTATCACTGACTGTAATACAATATTTAATATTTAAATTTTTCAAAAGTTTTGTTTATTTGTTAAACTTTAGTTTGGTATTATTTTAGATGTGAAAAAAGATGTGTAAAATACGCTGTAAATCACTGGACTCCATTAATGTGTGTGTGTGTATATTAATTTTTTATATATATGTGTGTGTGTGTGTGTGTGTGTGTGTACATATTTCTTTGTTGAGCAGTCCTCTAATATTTCGGCATTTGTAGTTATCAAAAAGAATAAAAAATATAATGAAAAAACGTTGAATTCTTAAAATAAAACGTAATCAAATAAAATATCAATAATTTCTTTTGTTATTTTCTATATTTTCGAAAACTTTCTGATATCAAATAATTCTGAAATATTGAAAGACTGTATAACTAAAAAGGCTTCATGTTTATATGCGACATGTAATAATTATTTTACAAGTCTTGAAAAACACAATACTAAGATTTATATTTCTTGAACTTGTTCATTTCAATTTTCTATTAACTTTTTTATATGGGTATCATCTTAGAATTTTGAGGTAAAACGAGTTGCATATACACGTGTATTAATCCTTATCTAATTAAACTCATAAATGATAAGAAAGCTAATAATGTCCTACAGTATAACAAGAATTTTCTTACACGGTATGTTCAAAAATAATTTTTATTTTTTTCATTATAGTAGGAAATCCAAATTCCATTAAAAATCCATTATAGTAGAAACGTGCGAAATCTGCTACCTATAGCCTATTTCTTACTTGTAGTCACACTACAATTTAACCACGGTTTCGAATCTTATATACCTTTCAAGGGAAGGTAAAGTAAACAATAAATGATAAACTTTCAACATAATAGACAAAAGTAATTTACACTTCAAGATTAAAAAAGTAGCTCGATTACTAAATGGAAGGTAATAGAAAGTCACATACAAAGCCACCAGAGTTGAGAATTGGTTCACTTTGGAATAAGGCTTTGACATTTGTGTACGCAATGTTGTTGCATCTAGAATGAAAAGAACTCCACGCTTCATATACATATAACATTGAAACCATCTTGATAACTTCGAGCTATGATTGCTTCCAACTTTATTTAAATAAGCCAACCGATAACATATTGTACATTTTTGTTCTGTTTTGCTAGCCTTCATAAGTGGATAAGGAAGGCTTGTATTTTCCATAATTGAAAACTGTGGAAATTGTATAATTTTTTAGATGGAAATAAATCAATATTATCATTATTTGTATTTGATTAGTTGTATTTTTATTTAGTGCACGTATTACTGTACTTTAATAAGATTATGTATTAAGAAAATTGTAAAACAAATACATTTCGAGGGAGTACATTTCGCACGTTTCTATCTCAATTTCTAACTAGTTAAAGTATTAATACACGTGTATGTGCAATAAGTTTTAGCTTAAAGTTATGAGATAAATCTCATATTAAAATTTATTAGAAAATAGAAATTTACAAGTTCAAGAACTACATGTCTTTACACCTCATAAAATGGGTAGTATATTTTGTGAGATTTTATACTTTTATCACATCAAACAAAGAAGACTGTGAGTATTTTATGAAATTTAAGAGTTTTATTATTAGAAAGGTAAGTATGAGGTGGACTCAATCAGACGATATTGTGGAGAGAACCTAAATTACAGAGAGCGGCGATGACGTCACGACCTTAACGCTTCCGGCCTCCGTTCACTTCCTTGGCCGCAATTACGGCAACGACGAGACCAATACAAAGTAAAGATTAATATTACTTACTTTAACAACCCTCCTGATCTATTGAGTTGATTTAAAAATTATTAAAAGGTACCTACATTACAGAATGTAGGTGCCTTTTAATAATTTACAAAATTGATAATTATTATTGAACAAGGTATTTGAACAATAAAAAGCCTGTATTATTTTCTCACATTTATTTACTACTATAAATGAAACCCATGTTAATGTCAACACAGCAAAAACCGGCTATGAAATATGATAATCATGAGCGTCAATGTATTTTGAATGGTTGAGTAGCAAGTGTGTCAGAAGATTGAACGTCAAAAAGCGTTCATATATTTAACTGAGCAATTTTGTCAATCCATTTCAATTACAAGGACTTTTCAATCTGTAAGAATATCCCCACTAATAATCAATATTATCAATGAATTGTTGGAATCGGCTCAACATAAAATGCATCAGGTTTATTCTAGGATTTTATTAATCACGAATGTATCAAAATAAATGAGACATTAAAGATTATTATATTTCATCTGTGAATTAATGCTCACAATAAAACAATATGAATAATTTTACTGCAATACGAGCTTTTTATTACCTTTATAACATAAAAAAATAAAGTGGGATGTGACAGTCTCATGCTTTAAACACGGCACATTATCATGGCAAAATCAGCGTATTAAAACCAGATAATTTTTTCACCGCTCAAAGAAACTCTGATTAACAACCAGCAACCTATAATAACGAACGGCCTAATAGACTTAACTAATAAGGTTTTGCCAGACCATGTGATCTTTGCCAAAGTAAGTAATTTAGTATTTGACAATGGTAATGTTTCTAGGATACAAACTCGATACACTTTCCTTCAAAATTAAATTCTTGAAATATGTTAAACGTAACAGCAATGTTAAAATGTTCGTTTAAACGATCAGCCACAATCCCATGGTGTGCTAAGCACACCAACGATTTCGGTGTTGCCTTTATAGAAACTAATCTTCATGCAAAGTTTCAAACCTATTGGTTTATACTTCGTCCTCGAGATATCGTGCAGACATTAATTAAATCTTTCAAGCACCTCATTGGTAACGCTCAGCTAAGAATAATTCACAAGTGTTTCAATAACTTTATATCTAAATACTTTTTAAGTCATGCTGTTTTTTTACACTGCTCTATAACTGCCAGTATTAATTTATATCGGACTGTTACAGTTCAAGCAGAATGTATTGTAATTTTTAAGACATATTGTTTGAAATAGTGCTTCAAGCGCGCCAAGATAGATGGGCTTAAGTGAATATATATATATATATATATATATATATATATATATGTGCGTGAGTGTGCGTGCGTGCGTGCGCGTGTGCGTGCGTGTGTGCGTGCGTGTGTGTGTGTGTGTGTGTGTGTGTGTGTGTGTGTGTGTGTGTGCGTGTGTGTGTGTGTGTGTGTGTGTGTGTGTGTGTGTGTGTGTGTGTGTGTGTGTGTGTGTGTGTGTGTGTGTGTGTGTGTGTGTGTGTGTGTGTGTGTGTGTGGTGTGTGTGTGTGTGTGTGTGTGTGTGTGTGTGTGTGTGTGTGTGTGTGTGTGATCACACAGAAATGATATTTGTCAAGAAATAAATGACAGTTGAAGCTCCATTAGTTGCAGTTGTAATTTAGAAGTACGGATTTCAACATTATTTACTCTGAGAGAAATTCAAAATCCTTTCTAATGAAAACGTGATCGCATTTCACAGCTGAATGAGTCTTCGTCGCTTAGAGATATCACTTTCTAGAACAGTATTCAAGTACTTTCTTTGAAAAATAACCTGCGTCATAAAAAAAACATTATTCTTGTGTTATCTCTAGATTGAAATACTTCGAATTGTACAAAACAAAATAGTGGCCAAAGAATAAATTTTAAATACCAACATCTTAAATAGAAATTTAAAAAACATTTTTAATCATTTTAAAATATATATGCTTGAAAAAGCTATATTGTTACAATACATATGGTATTGTTTCTTTGTAATATGTATTTAATATATTCCAGAGTGAAATATATTTAGAATTGAATTTTATAATTTCGAGTAATAATTATTATTTTGATTGACGAATCAAATAACATTTAACCAGTGATAAAAACCATAAAAATGAATGACAATGAACAATTTAGAGGGTAAATAAAACGACGATTCCAGGCGAGTTCCAAAATCAAATGAGCCAAAGTGCAGCACATACAATAGATTGAAATTTAATAATAGGAAGTCGCAGTAGGAAACGCATTGTATATAAGACACCGGCTATAAAGGAAAATATTAAAGACCTAAGCAATTTCTAACAGAGTTCATTATTACCCACGGTACATACATGTAACTAATGAACGACCATTGACATATTGATTACTAATGTACGATAAACTCTCGTGCAAAATGTACTCGTATACGATAAACATTTAAAAACAGCTCAAGTTCTGCTCACTAATAGCTTTAGAACAGAACAATAATTGCTCAACACAAAAACAAGGTCATTAAGACTCTCACAGCTATTGGACACTGAGTGATCATCTTATACTCTCAATCTGAGTCTACACCTCAAGTAGATTTTTTTTCGACACAGGTAGACTACTGTACAATAACTGTCAAGTTATTATACAAGTAGTTAATTGCTTGAAAGGCAGATTCACTCATTCTCTGGGAGAGGCAGTTTCATTAAATCGATAGCGGATGTTTTCCTAAAAAACAATCAAGTTTTATAAAAAAAACTAGTCGAAATAGGTGAGTATCAAAAGACTTTAAAATATTGCACAATGATGTTGCCACAGATAATAATTTTCTGCCTTAACAAGCTTAAAACTAAAAAGTTTGAAGGCCAGACCATAAAGTAAATTTGTTAAGTTAAGAAACTTCATATGAGATAAGATATTGCGAGTGGCATCACTGTCTAAAATTATTCACATAACTCATATTACTTTTAAATTATTTTGAAAATGTATGTGTTTTAACATTTACAGTTGTTCAATTAAATTCTGAGCACAATATTCGTAAAATAATTATTAAATAGGACTAATGTTATTTCAGCAGAAGGTCGAAAGATATTTTATCAAAATAATTCAAAGACCGCACATTATTCATACAAGTAGACTATTTACATATCTCCTAAAAATGATATAAGCATTGGTGTAAAAAAGCTATGCTATTTCACGTCTCATAAATGCCCATAAAATTCAACATCTTTATTCTCTTAATCAATAAAAGGTGATACATTTTTTATCTATATATATCAAAATTAATGTTTGTGTGTTTGTCCTTTATAGACTCAGAAACTATTGGACCGATTTTGATGAAATTTTGTGTGTGTTTTCAGTGGAATTCGATAATGGTATAGACTCACAATTTGGTCCAATTTAAATAGTTTATTTAATTAATTTTTTAACTATAAATTGTTGTTGATGTTGGAGTGTTTTATATTGGATCCGACAGACTGCGCTACGATACGTAATACAAAGCGAACTGATACTTAACAGCTGTTAATACTTTCAGCTGAAGTTCATCAAGAGGCAGAAACATTTGTTTACATTTAAAATTTAAAAAGTTTTCTTGTAAAGTGCTTGATCAGTAGTGTAATGCAGGTTGCATAGAAGATGTCATTGCCTAATTTTAAATTCAAATTGCACCAATGATCAATAAACTATCTAATGCAATGAAAATACTATTAAACGCTATTATGAAAACAACCTCATTGTACAAGGTAATCGAATTTGATTACATCGAAGGTAAAAAGAGAGCCGAAAAAAGAAACTTTATGATCGAAATTGGGTTTCTTTGATACATTTTCTTGTAGACACACTCCTAAATAATACTGGAAATATCTTAGACAGAACATTAATTTTAACAGACCGAATTTGATTCTTTATAACCTAATTAGTTTACCGAGATTCATCCATATACATTAATTGTTCTGAATAACTTATCAACACCTTACAAAAACCACGAAAGATAGAGGCAGGAATATGGTACATACCTTCGTAATGCGCCCAAGAGGCTCACGAAGGAACGACTATCAATTATATCAGCAATGTTTAGAATGTGATAGAAAAAGAATAAGTGAACATAGTGTACTGTTTTCAACGGGAAATTGCGTGCGAAGCCGCGGGCAACTGCTAGTTAGTATATAAATATTTCTAAAGGGTATAATATTTTTACAAACCTCGTGTTACAGTACATAGACATATTTATTAATAAACAGAGTTTAAACTTAGCATACGCCAAAAAATTGACCTATATTACAGATACATTAGTCCTTAGTACATTTAAGTACATTATAACATTCTTGTAATAATTTACAAGACAGCAGTACGCCATGCTACATAACAGGCATCGCTGAGGTTACTTAACAAATTTCAAGTATATAGTTTAGTATATGTTTAGATTACATAATGTGTTACAAGGATTCATGTTAAAATTTCATATAATTGTACTCAGTTTGCTTACACATTTATTAATACAGCATTTTATCATGCTCCCACGGTTCTCACACACAGCTAAAAAAACAGATAAACAAATATAAAATAATTGTTTCGAGACCCTTAAGCTTTTCGCTAACGCTCAGCCAATTAAATCTACTAAAACCCTTAAAAATATAAAACAGACTATTCAAAGTTTCCATGGATAAGGGTTAATACATCTTTTAATTGTCGTGAAGAGCATTTTCTACACTATACTATTTCTATAGCTATATTTCTTAATATTGACATGTATTAAGCAATTGGTTACACTGAATAACTTAATGGACTTAAATCTGTCTTAATTTAATATGACATAAATGTGTAGAATTAGTCATTTTGATAGAATCACATGCAGTGTCTAAATAATACCTATGAGATTGTTATTGCATCAGTTTAAATTCAGTTTCAATATACTTCTAAACTATTTAATCTTGTATAAATAACCCTTTTGTTATTTTAAATGGGTACAGAATGAAATTTTTTGATACGAAACGTGGATCTAAAAGTAGACTGTAATGGCATATAAAGAGTAAGAGAGAGGTCACAGGTGCATTGTATGCTTTTCATTAAGGAAAGTAACTCCTTGATATCGATTTTGTTTACTTGTTGATGTAGTTTTGATAGGACTGTCCTGAGATGTAAGATTTGATTTTTAGTTTCACCAGGTTAGCCTTAATCTTATGCTGGTAATCTTCTTGCTGAGTCGAAGTTACGTACCAAGCAGAGGACATTCCATTACCATGGAGAATTTCTTTTATCAGGTTAAGTGCAGAGTTCCGTTCCTTTACCTGGCTTGTAAGATTAAAAATGAAGAAAGCTCTCACTTTAACTTTGGTGAGACTCCTATATTTACTTCAAACATAAGCTGACATGAAAGTACGTGAGTAGGGATATTTACTTAAATCTTAATCAGATAATAAATATGTCTTTAACCAGTGTTGGTAATCTTAAAATGTGTGCTACTTAGGGCATCTCAGCTCTGGTTTTCTGGAGGGTAAAAATAATAATAAAAATCACCAACTAGAACTACTGAGAATGAATGTTTCCACGAAGTATTTAACTAATTTCAGTGGTAAGAGATACACGAGTGAAAAGGATTCTGAATTTAGTTTATGAGCGTTGTCCCTAACTGAAACCCTTACTTTTCTGTTTATTCCGCTGGAAATGTGCAACACATTTAAAGATTTAAATTTATCTCCATACAAACATTTTTTTTTATTTCGATTTCAGAATAAACCTCTCTAGCGAATTTGTCATTATATTTTTTTTGTAATTAATAGTTTAAAATAACCAAAATTTAGCCTTGAATAACATATGTAAAAAGAGCAGATTAAAATCGAATGAACCTTCAAAAAAATCAAGAATAAATTCATACATTTACTCCAACAGTTTTTTCATCTAAATAAATAGATAGAGGAAAATCACAAAAATGTTTTACTTGACCAAATATGAAGTGTTATAGTCATAATTTAAATCCTATTTTAAATAAATATATATAATATGAAATGGAGAATATTTGAATTTTTATACAGGTGCATCTAATCTCTTGGATTTAAAAACGACAAATTAAAACGAAAAATTATAAATAATCCAACCCCGATAAAATGAATATACTAACTGAAATAATTATTATAAAAATGTTATAACCAAAGTGAAATATGAAGGTGTAGTAATGGTAACGCAGTTAACAATTGGATATTATTTAAGGGAAATTGAAAAAGAGAGAGCTGTCTAACTGACGTTATTAATGCCATCGGAGAAATCTCATAACTTGTTCTGAAGATTAGATTTGCTTAAATCGCACAGTAACTGAAGGGACAGTCGATTCCATTAACTCATCCTCTACTCTGTAAATTATGCAATGTCGAGAGTTAATAAAAAATTAAAGTTATCAATAGCATTATAAAACCATTAATACAGGTATTTAAAACTAAATTATTTTATTAATTAAATGAGTGAATGTGATTTGATCACTGGAGTGGCTGATTAATTTCATTTCGGTCTGTCTGTACGATAATTGTGAAACATTTTTATTCTAAAATTGACATGAAATTGAATTTACACATATAAAAGTAAGTTCTCAATGACACATTTCCATTCATGGGATTTAACCGAGGGTTGATGAGCCTATTATTCAGTAGGGAAGTACAACTTTCTTCTGCCTGTCTGCCTACCTGGGGTCTGTAAAAATATTTCTTTTCCGAATGATTTTCAGAATGTTAATATATTAGAAGGTCTTCTCGAACGAAATTTTATATATATATATATATATATATATATATATATATATATATATATATATAATTTAACTTTACCTTACTACTTCAGAGAAGCTCTTATGCACTACTAGGTCTGGCGAATTCCTACACAGGAATTAGTTGATCATTACGTGTTTCCTTTCTTATTTATAATGCTCATAAGTGATTTTACTATATTCGTATTATAAGTACTGTTAAATCGAATATATTTAAATACAATAGATTGTTTTATTTTATTAAAAGTATTTGTGAGAGATGTGCATGGAGCTGACACATAACATGTTTCTTGTGATAACTAACTTTTGCGTGCCGTAACAATCTGGTATGATTTATTTATTTTAACATAGATTAAATGTACTTAACTGTTAGGTTATTTATTCACCTGAGGAAGAGACTAGATTTCATATCTCGAAACGTAGTGTTACTGACTTTTGTATCAATGAAGTGGCAAATATCCGGAAGAAATTCTGTTTCTTCGTCAGCAATTTCATCGTCAAAAGCAAACTTCAAACAAAGAATACCGTTGCAATATCACAATTTTTCCCTTTCTTCCACTATAAACATATTTGAATTCACGCGTATTTTTATCCTTTTCATGCATCATTTTATTTTTGTTCATGTTATCAGTTGCAATTTTACAATAAATGAAAATAATATCAATCCTTAATTGAAGTTTACCTATTGATAATCTTACAGCTAGCAACAAACATATTTCCATTAAAATTGTAATGCATTTTCCATAAGCTTTGCTTTTTGAATATATTAAAATTGTGATCTACACAAGAATTGTGAACGCAAAAAATATTAATATTAAATATAAATCACAGTTATCGTTGCGAAAATACCATGCGACGTGTATTAAGTGCGTGCTCATAAATTAATAGTATATTACGCAACTGTAACATAAAACACTGGGTAATTTAAGGTCAGAAGACAATTTAATTAAACATTTTGGTGATTTAAGTTTTTGAGCTAGTTCAAGGAGGCATTTTGGTAATTTAAGGTTTGGAGTTACTTTAACAAGGCGTTTTGGTGTTATAAGGTTTGGAGCTAGTTTAAGGAGGCATTTTGGTGATTTAAGGTTTTGAGAAAGTTTAAGAAGCCATTTTGGTGATTTAAGGTTTGGAGCTAGTGAGCCATTTCGTTGACTTAAGGTTCAGCCCTTGGCGTGTGATGCACATTTGATCACACACACTTTGACATGTCGATCAATAATACCTAATAATAGTATTTGACCTTAAAAGTTATCTGATAAGTTAGTTTGTAGAACTCGGTCATTATGAAACATTTTAACGCACTCTTTGTAAACTTTTCTATTTAGAGAAGTAAATCAACCAATAAAACTGTAAACTGATGAAAAATCATAAATACATATTGTACAATATCTAAATCCAGCATTCCATTGAATGGAAATTAATTATATACTTCGGTTTTGTCCACCTCGAAAGAATGTAGTACAAAGACAGTGTTGTCATAGTTACGCCCGTAACTGTATTATTAAATACAATCGGCTTTCAATAATACTGGTGGATAAATGATTCCATTGTTCTGTTAGAAGAGCAATATTAGAGTTAATGATCACTCTATTCATTCATTATACTTATTAAGTGAACACGCCATAAGACGCCAACGTATTCCTATAAAATTCAGAAAAGGATGAAACCAATTCCTGAACTAAATCTCAATAATATTTTGCCAAATGTGGCATTTTTACTCATTTACGATTATTTACGCTTAATTAGAGAATAAAAAAATTATTCGTGTTTATTATAATCTAATATATTAGAAATTCGTTGTCTAAATGTTGAAATATTTTGGGAGAGTGGCTGAATAATTGAACACTTATAAATTATTTCATAATACCACCTTTATTGGCTGAGTGTAGCTTATCTAGAGTGCAGTAAGTGATGCTTATCACTTGAGAGACTCAAAAATATCCGTCTGACTATCTGTTCGAGAATGAACTGACATATAGTCTCAAAATTTGGCATAAAGCTTCATTTCTGTAAATGCAAATTCGAGTTTGATTATGATCTTTAGTTTCATTACATTTTCTGTTAATATATTAAACCACCCGGTACGTCAAACATAATTGTTATATTTACAAGATAGGAACACGCTATATCTCGTAATACAAAACAAGCCTAGAAGAGGTTGCATGCAAATCAATATTGCATCCTTGAGAAGTTCTGTGTACGGACATGAGTATTACACTAGTGTAAAAAGGGCCAAACTCCGACTTTATATGCTATTGAAGTATCTTGCAGTATTTTATACTTTTATTTTTAATACTATATCTCTTTACTCTAATATATAAAATCCTTAGCTTAGAAAACATTAAATGTTATGAATAAATGTGTCAAGAACTCGACTATTCTTCACAGTGAGTACCGTGTACATGGAACATTGTTTAAGCAACATACATTGTTCTATTATATTTTTAGTTAGTTAAAAATAATTACCTACTTCCGGCTGAGTTTTTTTTTTTATACATATTTTGCTTTCTTTCAGTTCCGTGATTACTGAAGAATTAGATATACTTTAAATCTGGGCATTTTTTAATACCAAGAAATCCATAAGGCTTGAAAGAGCTATAATTTGAGGCTATAAATAGTTACGAGGTTATAAAGCAGTAATGGATAATGGTGTATCAGCCACTTTATGTACTCAGTCTTTAATACTATTCTTGATGTGGGTGTAGTTTCTGCCACCAATTAAATACAGAAGTAAGAAATTGAAAACATTACACATCAAAATTTTAAAATGTTAAAACATGATTGAAAGTTGCCTGGAATATCTTTGATTTGGATCCCATTATTTTCCAACTTAATTTAATATACGAGTGTATTTCGATATAAATTTTACATAAATACATATTGCGCATGGTCTTTTGTCGTCAATATAATCATAACGAGGTTTTAAAATTACACGTTTACAGCACGAATTAAAACTTATAGAACAGAAGCTTTTTATTATTAGATCACAAAAATTAGTTTCATTGTGAGCCGTATTTAATTTATAATCCTTGAAATAAAAGCATCAATGTTCCCTCATTATGATACAGATCTGTAACAATAACGGGAGGCTCTCTGAGTTTCAGTGAAAGAGGTCAATATTTGCTTACTCAAACTAAGTTTTCTACCATGAAGCAGATTGTGAAGTAAATATTTTGAATATCAGTCAACATTCATAAATCATTGAAGGGCCACAGCTCATTTTAAGCCCTGTGATAAAATAGTCTATATGTAACAATATATTTATTAAGCTTAATGGTATACCTTCTATACCATCAACCTAGCTATGTACATTTTGTATAAAAGTTTTATTTCTAAAAATACTATGACCATAATAAAAGGAAAGTAAATGCGACTTCATATTAACTTTTAATGATTTTAACAGATTTTTTGTACATATTTGTTTAAAATTCTAATGATAAAGTATGTAGAATAACAAGATGTGTAACAATAGTGTTTCAAAATAACAAGTGTGTAACAACAATTATTGTTAAATAGTGCATTTACCTAAAACTAGTTTACCCACTAAGTGTGTAATGTGTAAGTTGCTTAGCTACAAAATTATTTCATGATTGATAAAGGCGAATACGGCCTTCAGACAAACACATATTTTTTTGCATATACTTTTAGTTAGCTTGAAAAAAATATAAGTTAATGATTGCGTGATACATTATCTTTAGCGCCTTTGCGCTACTATCTTTATACATCTTGAAATTTAGGCAGAACATCACTTCAAATAATAATGAAATGTATTTATTGTATGGAGCAATAGTACAGTTGAATCACTATAATCAATCATTTACATTAAGCAAAAGCAGATTATACCTACCAGTCTACAGTTCTAACTAGGTAATCTAGGAGGAAGTAAATCGCATTCCTTTGATCCTTAAAAAGCGAGGGTAAGAAAATGAGGGTTAACATACTTCATCACACGTTTCCGTCTTAAAGGCGTTTACAATTTCAAAGAGATGACTTTAATAATATGTATTACATTACACGTTGAGGTGCGATTGAGTTCTCTGGACCACTGGAGAAGGTGTTGTAACTGCAGAGAGCAATATGTAGTATAAAAGCTTACTGAATGCAGTTTCTTATAATGATCAAACTGAAAGGGCCACCTCTCGTCCAGATCTTACGAAAACTAAAGTGATGTAATGACTGATTTAATTCTTAAAAGTTATAAAACAATGATAATACCTAAAAACAGTTATCTTTAATAAAACTCGATTTTTGTGTTAGATTAGAGATTACAAGATGAGATTCCGCTTGATGAAAGAACTAATTATCTCGAACTTGGTTAGTAGCTGAAATTTTTGTGGAAATTACGTATAGCCATTGTAACCCGAAGTAGTGCTTGTCAAGTCTGGACTTGATTTTGTAACAGAGGCTGAGTAAGATGAGTTTGATTACCAAAGCGATTAATAAATTAAAATAAATTAATATTTATTTCAATTAATTTATCTAATTAGTATTTATATATTATACCAAAAATAGCATGTTTTTAATTTATTTTAAATAAATTTTAGCAGTATGAAAACACTAAAATAACTTTAAAATAGTTGAAAAATTGTAACAGTGAATTATAAAAAACGTAATGCATGTCAAATTACAACCCAGTAGTTATTTTTCATTGATTTCGTTTTTTATTACATATATAAATTCGTATTATGTTACCTACATGAGCATTCTTTGCATTTTGCATTATTTAAATATTTTATTTTATCACAAATAACTGATAAATAATTTAAAAATCTTTTAACCCAATATACTGCAAAACTAACAAAAGAGTATCTAGTGTTTCTCCAATCAGTCAAATAATTCATTTTTATTTATACTTACATTTAGAAATTTATGCTTTCGAAATGAAAAATATTACTGCGGTGTAGGATACATTTTATTTCTTTACACTTTTGCACAATAATTTAAATAAACTTCACTGATAATTGTTCACTGGTCGTAATTCACTGATAATTCACAACGTAAATAAAACAAGGTTAATTATCACTTTATTTTATTTTATTGTTAGTGAATCCCATGAGTTCGGGAAGATATTTATTGTAGTAACGTTGACAGCCTGAACAGTATAGGCCAAGGTCTTACATACATGTATATAACATGTATGTAAGATCATAACAATGATCTTACATGTATGTAAGGGTGTCATAAATATTACATCAAGCAGATAGCGAGAGTGTTTTACCTTCCAAGTTCCTGAAAGTGTTTTACCGCGTATCTCTTTGCAACAATACATTTGTCAACACGAAAGTACGTTATACAGGGTCGTTTAAAGGATGTTCAGCAGTCGAAGCGTAGTTTCTGACTCGTGATTGTTATATAGATATTTACCCTGGGAGGTTGAGGTTCAGTTTCTGCGTATCCATTGGATTGGATTTGTTAGGGTTTAATGCATATTGATGGAACGATTCCTACATAAAAAATAAAAAATGGAATAACAGTGTAACGTTTACTGTTGCTTCCTTTTTTTCTTAATCGAAATAAAAGAAAATTATATTAGTGTATACCTATTTTTACAAAATCGTCTTCATGTACTTAATAACTTAACACTATCACCACTACCACAGACGTCTACATTGAGCATCTTCATTTTCCTTTTGGAGTTATTGTCTAGGATGGGGAGGGTAGAAACACACCTCGCATTGACATGATAGAGAAATGTCTACTTGAAGACATATAATCAATTTAATACCATGCTTATAATCCATGAGGATATCAAGTAAATCCCCTATGTATCAGTGTCTCTGATCTAGTTAAAAACCGAATCTTATCAAAAACCAATAAATAAATTAGTTTTATTAAATTCATTCGTGGGTAAAGTAGTCTCCAAAAACCATGTAAAAATAAAATATAAAACCACAAAAATT
This sequence comes from Homalodisca vitripennis, assembly GCF_021130785.1. Taxonomy (NCBI): domain Eukaryota; kingdom Metazoa; phylum Arthropoda; class Insecta; order Hemiptera; family Cicadellidae; genus Homalodisca; species Homalodisca vitripennis. The sequence continues at coordinate 22,524,820 of NC_060211.1, forward strand.
TAAGATACAATGCGAGTGAAAGTATAGACATGATTATTATCTTCTTAAATAATAGTTATACACATTAAATTTAAAAGAAATTCTGATTTTGGAAAAATTAAAAAAAAAATAATTAGTATTTTATGTGAAATGTTATTTATTTAAGACGTTGTCTCCGAAATATCACTACCATAAACGACGGCATTTGGGCATTTTCAAATTCATTTTAGAGTTAAGTTATTTTTGGGGTTAGGGAAGGTAGAGACACCCATCGCTTTTTCACCATAGAGAAATGTTTAGATAAATAGGGTTTGTGTGATAGCCAAAAATATTGTAAAATTATTCACCGTCGTCTAAATTGTATATGTTTGGAAGGCTAGATTAATATCCTTTTAAGCCTTATCCTGTCCATTCTCTTGGGCCACTGCCTGTGCAAGAATCTTATCAAACAAACGACGATTAATTTAATAATCGAGTTTAATAAAAAAAATACTAATTTTTTCAGACAGGATTTGAACTTTCAATATGTCTTATCCTAAAGCCTGAAATTTAGACCGCTTAGCCATAAAAATTTCCAAAAACTCATTAAAATTAATTAATTCTTCAGATATTCATTGCCAGATAGGCATTGATACTTTCAATTGCCACAAGCCGTAGTATCCTGACTTTTTTGTATCAATACCAATAGCAAACATTACAAGTCTAATGGAGGTATTGGAACAATGACAAGACACTCCTAAGATTTTAATACAGACAAAGCTCAAAAGCTGTATCTAACTCAGAGTTGCTTATATATAAATTAACATTCATGTAACAATTGAAGTTTATAGCATAATTAGTTTGTACGGACAGACAGGCGTTTAGACAGACAGGCAAAGAGCAAAAATACAATTTTTTCCAGTCCCTCGAGTGATACGCTTCGCTAACGCTAATCCAGTTAAAAAAGAAACTAATAAAGAAAACTAATATATTTTAACTTATAAAAACCATCATAAATATGCGATATTTACGGTACGAAATTTCTTTTGACTTGGTAATTTTTAGACGTCAAGGCATTGAAATCAGTAAATTCATAAAAAAGAGAGATTCCTCCAAATACATACATGTGGGTCAACGTATCACTGTGTTTACTTTTTATACCATATAGAAGTATGCAATGTAAATTAGTTGCTTGAATCCGAATTGGTGTAAACTGTATAAATTTCTGTTTGTTACCCTAAAGTTAGAATAATATTGTACATAAGCATAAAAACATCGTGTTGAAATTTACAATCTGTCGTTGCCAATAATTTCACTTGTCATAAATTACCATTTAAATTAAATCATTATTTGCTTTTCACTAAACAATAGATTGCTAACATGTTCTTCCAAATTAATTACGAAATTTACGCTGCTAAAAGTCTGATTAAGAATTAATTTTAATATAGATTTTTTCATGTATTTGGTTGAAATGATCCTGTTCTTAAAAATGATCTCTGCTAACTTAGTTTCATGAATAAGTTAACAGATGGGCATTAAAACTGGAATTTCTTAAATTCATAAATTAATAAAATGTATTAAAATGTTAAACAACAGTAAAAATTATTCATTTCACGTGGGTGAATGCCACAAGTTATTCTAAGTAATTGAGTGAAAGTTCTTGTTTCCATGTTACAAACCAGTTTGAAATAATTACGACTTTGTGGTTGTTACACCTGAAGTAATGAGAAACTAATTTCATGTTAAAACTCATAAATCTAAATATAGATTTGTTGGTTGTTAATTTGGATTCTTAACCTAAGTGGGTTGTTATATTGTTATCGCCAAGGGTACGAGAAATTAACGGTTTATGGTAGGCGAAACCGCCGAATCATATTTAAATTTAAAACGTATCCTTTTTCATAGTAATACATTTAAACTATTATAATTCTGACGCCATTATGTACTTTAAAGTGTGATGTAATCAAGATTGCCTCTTGAGGAATCGTTTATCTCTTCAGTGCTACAAACTCAAGTTATGAAACGTGACTTCAAAGTTTGCCGTTTACAGTATCATCTAGAGTTGCCAGAGTAAAGTTGTTACAAACTTTTATGAAAGTCCTTTATTGGAGTTGGGTTGGGAAACATATGTAAAGAATATCTCTCTTAATTTGTATGTTTTCCATTTCAATCCTACATTAAATATATGCGAAACGTGTGTAGAACTTGATTAAGTTGTATATGGCGATTCCATCACCTTTTAAGAAAGTTCTGCCTAAAGCTCTATGACTTTTATTTCTTTTTACTCAAACTGAACTCAAAAACGGTAATTTTTCTTCTTCAATGCAAAATGTTTAAAGGCTTGTAAGATAAACAATATGTTAATATCAGTAGTTTATGAAACGGCACCTGTTTCAATAAAATTAATAAAGCAAATTAAATCAGGCACTTAAAACTTGACATGTAAATTAGGAATTATAAAATAATTCTGAAAGCTATTAATAAATAAACGTAATTTAACCCCTAAAAATTTTCAATATTTTCTTTACTTTGATTCAAATTTTTTATTGACGATAGAAGGTTTGGAAGGATAACAGGATTTCGGATATTTTCCATCGTTATATGTTACACAGTATAACACAAGGTTTCGAGGATTGGAATCTATCCTCTTCGTCAGGTGGGGGAGGTATTAATACATACAAAAAAGAAAAGAAAGAAGAAAGAAGGGATAGAAAAGGGTACAATTAATATACCCAAAAGCTGCTTGGAGTGTAGTCCAGGCGATGTTACTGCAGAGAATTTTCTTTTATGTTTGCTTATAAATAATATTTTGAATGAGTAAGCTCATACAGTTATATCATTAAAAAAAGTATGTTACCTTTATTTTAATTCTTCTGTTGCCTAACCAAAATGTAACAGATAAATAAAGAGCAGCACAGGTTTTTGATGTGTTGTTATATTTTCCTAAATCTCTTATAAGAGTAACGATTTCACGAAAAACTCTTATTTGCTAACACAGTTGGGTCTCGGATCTTGGGTTGCTACCTTAAAACTGTATTATTTAGAAATATTTGTTATATTTACATTGTGTGGAGAGTTATTTTTACATAATATCTACCTCAGCATATTTGGTAGATATTATGTAAAAACTGAAAACTTACATCGAGTAGATGTCGCATTTTTAAGATCAACCGAAGAAAGTGTTTTCTTACGGACGACCGACAACTATGATATTTATTGGAGTGATCCATTTTTATGCATGAAATTATTCTTAAAATAAACCATCCACTCATCATGTCCGTGTACATCCTATTAATGTTCACGGAATAGGTACATAATTTAGCTTTATTTGCTTGGTAGAAAAGTAGTAAACCGTTTGACGCTATATAAGGCGATACAAATTTAGATAAAGTGAGCAATCTGCTAGTTACTGGGCTGTAGACATGTACAAATAAACTGAAAAATGAAGAAAATCCAATCTGTAAAAGATAAGATAGTAGATAAAAGTATCCTCATAAGTCGGTAAAGTAGGGTAAACAACGACGGAATCAATTTCAATGTTTGTGTTCTCGAGTGGTTAAGTGTATTTGTGCAGTGACCGTCTTTAGTTTTGTGTTACAAATTGAAAGAACAACATATCGTGAATGGTAGAGGTGTTTGTAGTTTTATCTTAGCGATGAGTGAATTATGTATTTTGTTCCTTTTGAGCCAAAAGTTATGGTTTTATTTAATTCAAATATTATCAAAGAGAATGAAGAAATAGAAAGTAGGGCATTGGATCAGGTGGCTGGGCGGGGCTTCTTAATACGACTCATATCTTACTAAATTTGTCCTTGATATTAAATTATTTATTCCTTCATTCATGATTGATAACAGAGATATTTGGGAGCTAGAAGGGAGTGAACCAAGGTAATGTAACAAAATACGAATTAAAACTAATTTTGAAAGTACATAATGTATTGCAGTTACAGTATATAAGCGTTGAGAAATTTGTGATGGTTTAAGCTTTTATATTACACTCAAAAATGCTATTGTGAGTGCGACTCATTTTTGACAAAAACCTACAATTATATATTTTTATATAAAATTATTCAAGGTATTGCGTATTTCCAATTGGTAATACATTTATTCTACGTTACATATACATATTTGTATTTAATAGTTAACAAAAAAATCATTTGTGATGAAACAAACATCTCCTGATGAATGGAGTGTGAAGAAAATTCAACTTGGAGATTCAACAAAACGTGATTGGTAGCTCTCAAGGAAATCCGAAGTTTAATTTAAATCCTCAGATCCACTAAATTAATCTCAATAATTTTTGTAAATCACCGGAAAGAACATTAATTAAATTATCAATTTATCTCTTCACAGACTAAAACATTATATTAGAATTCTTTGGTTGTTTGTGTTGCTATAACAACTGAACATTGTTATTGATTTAAAAACACATCATCATTATGAGCCTCTTCTATAATCTGTACTAGCAGTACAACCAACAGAACTACAATTGCAACTTCATTAGAATTACATTCACTATTGAATGCTTATTTCTTAGAAAATTCTGAGTGAACATCAGAAAACTCCTCCTCAGCTCAGGGGTTTGTACAGCAAGAAATCATCATCACCGGACATCACCCCGCATTTCTGGAGCAGGCTCGGATGCTATTAGAGCCCAACAAGGCAGTCATTGACACTGGGCTTTGAACTGTTAGAAGAACAACAGTTTTACTTTTCGATTCACCTTGTTTCATTTTATCCAGAAGAGAAATACGACAAAAATGGAATGTGAGATGTTTCTCTCTGAGTAATCACTGAAATAAATAAATGTTTATCTTCCTATAGTCTAGTGCATCCCCCAAAGGATCTAATGGGAATGACATTCTTATCTGGTTACCATGGTAATTGCAGGCTCCCTAAAGTCAGTTATTCGTGAATAAAAATTACTTTCGCCTATTTATTTCTTTGCAACAAATGTGCGCATAAGAATATCTTGCTTTTGTCCGTTAAACCACAAGGAGCCCTAAACCCAAATAATTACCGGGAGAAATCCTTGAAGTTGTATTGTAATCGCGTTCTGTTCGGCCTAAAGCTTACATAAAAAATACATTTTCTAATTTCTGAAGAAATTTTCAAATGCTAGTTTTCGGTATTCTTGGTAAATATTTACAGGCTTAATGACTATTTTAGTGTTACTGTTATAAGTGGTCCTGATGACATCATTCGAGTTGACGATGACAGTAATTGTTATGTAAAAAAAAATTATATAACAAAAAGAAACAACTTTCCTAAAATGTATAAGGATGTGATGTTTACAAAACGTACAATGTAGATCTATTTGTTACTCTTTATTTAAAAATTAAACGGAGAAAAATACGAGTTTAATACAGTTTAGTACTTGTAAGTTTATACAGTTCTCTTGAATTTATAACAATTTGAGTTCAGTTGTTACCTAAATTTTCATAAACATGACCCGGAGTGTTCTGAAAGGGTGAGTTCATTCATCAAACATAATGAAAGATTACAACTAATCCGTGAATAACCGGATCAATCAAACATTCGTGCACCAGTATTACTGCAAGCCGATCAAATTTTAATACGTACACGGGGCTTAACGAATGCAATACGCAGGTAATTGTACTATATACTCTACATGTATGACAAAATGAATGGAAAATGTTTTTCGAAACACTGATATCCTGTATGTTAGTCGACATTTTTATTTATTGTTTATGATATCCCTGAAGTTTAAGAAAAACTTGTATTTTAATTACTATTACAAAAATATTACATCTCACAAAAAGAATAAGTAAAACATAATAGTAATTATATCTGTTGAAACTGACATACGCAATGCAACAAAGTTTATAATATTTTATTAGTTGTGCTTTAGTGAAGCCTATCTCTAGAGGAACTGGAAACATTTCATTTCTGTCTGTCCGTCCACACATTAACTAAAAATATACACTCATGTATACATGAAATTTTGCATAGTGTAATTTATGAATAGGCAAGATCGCGTTCGATGTTGGCGCATGACATTTCATGAGATATGGCTGAGCTTTAGTGAAGATTTTTACATTGACCCTATAGGTAACTGTGAAGGAAACTATATAATAATAATATATATATTCTTAAACAATTTGAGTACAATAATATGAAATTTTAACATTAGACATATTCTTATGTTGGTATAAAACCTAAATAATTAGAACACCAGTGTATACTTTTGTAGCTATAGACTTATAAAGTGTGCAGCCTCAATGAAAGCTATTACGGAATACTCGGTGTAGCGTAATCCATCTTGTATTACTTATTATGGGATTACACCGATATTTATTTATATTTAGTTTTCAATCTATCCGTGCAATAATATACTTAACACAGTGATTTCACATTTAATTTTTCTCTTATGTATTAGCCATGTGTGGCAAAATAGTTCTATAGACAGAAACATACAAACGGTTCTCTCGCTGAAATGTCTGTCAAACCATTAATAACCCTTAAACCGTAATGCATTACGATCTCTTGGCTTACAGATAGTATAATAAGTCATAGTTACGTAATATACTATTAATATCTAATAAACTAACACTTATTTATGGTATACTGTTAGCAGTGGAAAAACAAACCAACTAATGCTGTGCAATTACTGTTCTCCATTGATTATTTAGTTAAATCTAGCGAAAATAATAAAAACATATATTGAACTGAAAGTATATAGCTATAAGAAGTTACATATTTTATATAAATCATTCATAGAATGAAATATGGATAAATTCGAATATGATTCTAATGTTGGTTAAAAATAAATTTTAATATTCTTATGATCCAAAAATGAAAACTTTAAGTATTACCAATAATTAAGACTTTCTAAAGTGAAATGGTGAATAATTCACAGATAGAGGAGACTGTCAGAGCAATGGTCTGGACTGTCTGTCACCTTCAGTTATTGAGCGGTTTAAGCTAATCTAATCCTCAGAATAGGTTGTGAGACTTCTCTGATGGGATTAATAACGTCAGTTAGTAAACAGTTCTCTCTCTTTCCATTTCCCCTAAACTGAATCTAGTTTTTCTAATCAAATTTTCATACAACGATATTCTCTCCTATTAATATGTTTTTTAACTCTGATTCCTCTACTTACGTAGTTGAATGACAATGACAAATGACAAAAATTTCAATTTCTTTTGTACATAGGTTTACACATGTAAGATTATAACAAATTTTATAACCTACGTAGACCGTTCTCTATCTTTCTATTTTCCTTAAACTCAATGACATTTGTGTAATGTTATTATCACTATGGCAAAACGATATTATATTCCAGTAATTCAGTTCCTCAACCCTGATTCTCACTAAATGTACAAACATTTCCCCGTAGTTAGATGAAAATCAAAATGTAAGTAAGTCAGTAATGAGTCAATAAGTAAGTTTTACATCTGTTTGGTATTTATCTTGTAACGTTTTTTTAATAACAGTAAATCAGTACTTGAAAATGCCAAATATATATATATATATATATACTATATATATATATATAGATTTTTATTTAGGATTATATATGTTTGTAATGTATATGTTGCAATAGATAACAATGCATATAATTAATCCATTTATGTATACGGTTGCATCCAGCGTGGGCTTGATAATTTCCGAACGAATATAGGTAAAGCAATAACACTTGGCACATCATTACTGCACCTACATATTTTTGGAGTAACTTCCACATTTTTGTCATGTCAGGGAGGTGGCCCGCAAGGAGTCAGAAGCAAATCCTAAATAAGAGCATAGGTTGAGTAGAACATCAAATTAAAGCTCTTTATTAATAGAGTAAAATGCCGCAATCGAATTTTAAAGTGTTCACTCTTTAAAATATTATGCTGGTTTAAAGTTTGAAACGTTTACAATTAAGGTCCTGTTCTTTGATGGTTTAATATTCTTTATCTTGGCTCAAACTGTTGAAAGTTAAACGTAAGTAAATTTAACACACACCACTTATAAAAATATTGAAATAATTTAGCAAAGAACTGATAGATAATTTTACTAGACCAAATATATCAAGATTTATGTCAGTAAAATATTACATATAAACCAAATTCATGTTGATTAACTTAAAATAGTAAATTATTTCTTAGATACCTGTCAAAATTTACATCCTAACGTAATGATAATTGTGAAAACATACAATTTTTATACAATCACATTTTTATACAATTGGAGTTGAAGAAACGTGTCTTTCGTAGTAGTTTGAAATTTTATAAAACAGAAAAGAAAATAATTGAAGACAAAAAATGAGGCTTAAACTAACGACGGGGCTTAGGAAATATATAAAAACTATATAGCCTTGGTGTAGTAAATTGAAGCAGAGATATCAGATACAAATACGTTCTGTATTTCTGCACGTTCTTCATGGACATACATTTTGTAAACTTAGCCTTTAGTCCAATTGAAAATGTGATGGCAGAAGATAAATTAATATTTGCTTTATATTATTTGTTTTATTAGTTATTTACTTAAACTACTGTGGTACAGAGTTACAATCCTAGATGTTAATTCATTCATATGTTTACTAAATATTCTTAAACTGTCTTTAGTAAATATAAAGCTCTTCACATATGATTTGAAGTCTCAATACAGCTGATATTATGACAAACATTTTTAATGGATTCTTTTGTCAATATAACAGTCGAAAGAAAATTTACATTGTATAAGCTCACAACCTGTGGTTCTTGAAATTAATAGGAAATTTCATACTAAGAACAACTTAATCGTCGCCGTCAATAGTTTTGGTGCGGTCAGGTGGTACCTTTCCTAATAAAATCCCGGTTTTCTAAAAATCAATATGAGAATTTTTCGCTGAGAAAGAAATCAATGGCTAGACAAACTATTTTCAGCGAATGTTTAAATGAGAGGGTAGCAAATGGGCAAAACATATGAAACGATAATTCTTTTACTAAAATTATATTTCTCATAGTTTGATACACTGAAAATGACCGTCACGCTTTTAAGTAATAATCATAAGACCACTAGACAAGTATATAAAGTTGTAGTTGTAAAGTTGTATAAAGTTGTTTAAAGTCACCATTTAAGTATGATCAAAGTTATTTGAGACGGTTTGTCATTTTTTATAAGTATTGTGGATGGTTTTGGTTGCATAAAGCTAAGAAAATATACTTGAGAGATATTATGATTTCATATGTTGAACTCTTTTGACACCCTACCATTTCGATCTTCATCAAAACTATCTTTGTTAACGTTGAATTTGTTGGTAATTGATATCCCTTCAAAGAAACATGAATCACTTGAAGTTTTAAAACACGAGTTTAAATGTCATTAATAAAAGATAAGTCTCATGATAAAATAATTTAAAACGTTCTTCAATCAGTACTTTTATAGCACATTTCTATCGTGCACTCTTATCTCTATAAGTAAAGTATTTACCTGTAATAGTTTTTGGACTATTTACATGTAATGACTTAAATTAAATACTGTTGTGTTTATAAAATAAGTATTGTTTCCGTTATCAATTATTTTTATTAGGTTTTATGTGCCTTTAAAACTTGTAAATAACTTGTTAAAACCAAGGTTTATGACCTATAGATGTTATGGTGGATTAATTTTGCACTAACTCAAGTTTTGCTCGTACTAAACCATACATAATTTGAGTAAATAACAAATTCCTGTAATATTTCGACCAGTCATAATTACGCGTGTACTTATGAAAGTATATAATTTCAGATTTAAAGAAATTTGTGAGGGAAATGTAATTAGAGGCGCGCAAATTTCTTTACTGCTTTTGAAATATTACCAATTTCTTATCCGGTTTAATATTTTCCTCCGTGTTTAAGTGCCAATAAGTGCTACAATTTGTAGACAGCTCTAGATGTAAGAATCTCTTCCTTGGTAATTTATTATAATTTAAAATAATTTATTTTTTTACATTCTAATTGTTAAACTAACTGAACATGTTCAGTTTTCTAACAAGATAATTGTAATATATTTATACCATACATAATATGAGAAAATAACAATTTCCTTAAATATGTGGACCAGTTAAAAATATGTGTGTACTTATGAAAGTATATAATTTTAGATTTAAAGAAACTTGTGGAGGAACATGTAATTAGAGGCGAAAATGTCTTTGCTACTTTTGAGATATTACATCTTCCTTCCCGCTTTAATATTTTTCTTCCGCGCTTAAGTACGAATAAGTGCTATGATTTGTAGGCAGCTCTAGATGTAAGAACTCTTCGGTGGTGGTAATTTAATGTGATTTAAAATGAATTATTTTATACATTACAATTTTTAAAGTAAATTAAACATAGTTAGTTTTTTTTTTAACAAGATAATTATAGTATTAAAACTAACTTATATTTAAACGTAAATTTAAAACTTATATTCTTAAGGATTCTTAAACACAATATTTTATATTTTTTTAGCGTTTTGGTTGAAGCCAAAATTTGTCATCTTGCGCGTTTCAGACTGAAATCTAAATCTTATTCATCACACATTAATTGTCTTTTGTGCATGACTGATAACTCGAAATGTTAAAAATAAAAGTTTGGTACTGGTTTTTAAGTTAATTTGACAATAAAATGAACAAAAAAGTATGTAGTAACACTGAAACCAATCTGAGATCCAATAGTAAAAATCGTAGCAATAATGGGAGTAATCAAACTCCTCAAATCAAACTTATAGAAATAGCTAACTCCTGAAATTAAATGTCTTAAAGAATACGTGAGCCTTTAAAAAATCTTAATCTCGATCATCTTAATGGTTTGAATCTTAAACTTATGCAGTTTATATAATTCCACCTCATGTAGTTTATGAAGTTATGCAGTTTGTACAATATTGAAAATAAATATACAAACGAATGTTCTCAGACCCAGTGCACAGTAAGACAGGGCTAGAATTACACAGCAACCCCCCAAATTAGGGCATTCACCCCCTCCACCAGTTCCGTGCAGTGATAATATGATTTTTGATGTGATACAATGAAAGTGATACAATGTATTGATGTTTATAGGTACAATGATCATGTGTACTTGGTTTAAATGAATACATACTTCAAACATAAGAATATGACACTTTATGAATTAGATCGTATTTAGTTGACTTATACATGGAATAAAATCTAGTTTAAATTACAAAATGTTTATCATTATATAATAGTATTTATACACTGCAGACTCTTTCATTATGTTTATCAAAGATAGTACTAAGGAATCGTCTAGTAGGATACATCGCTACGCGACGAAAACTCATTCACCTATGAAATGCGATCACGTTTCCATTGGAAAGGATTTGAGTTTCTCCCAGCGTGAATAAGGGTGAAATCTGCACTTTCAGACTTCATCTGTACTAAATAGGATATTTAATAGAATTTTGTTAAATTGCTTTTAATATATGAATTAAATCAATAGTTATTTAGAGTAAAAGTATTTATAGGAACATACAATTTCTGGAGGTATTAACGATGACTAAGGTGTAAGACGTGAGGGAGGACTAAAATGTCTATCAGCATTTCCCGATGTAAAATTATTACCGCCGGAAGTAGCCGGTGAAAGACCGGAAGCGTTAAAAATGTGACGTCATCACTGCCCCTCTATATTTTATCTTCTCACGACAATATCGTCTCTGTCTAAAATGTCTTTATGATTGACCTGTAAATAAGGAATATTCCAAAACCAACTCAAACATAATCGATGCCAGTTTATATACGGATCAAAATTAAACATAGAGGCTTGCGTCATAGAAAGTGAAAAGACTATGCAAAACCAACACCTGTTGCTCCACTTTGATAAAGATCTAAAGGCGTTAAGAAATTTTATTTAAGGCTCTGTCTAGATTGCAACATGAATAAAAATTATGTAGTAACTCTGAAACAATATGTGATCAAATAGGAGAAACGTAGCTCTAATGGAAGTATGTAAACTCATGAAAAATCCAAACTAATATAGCAATTCCTACATCTGAAATTACATGTATTAAAGAATAAGTTAGCCTTTGGAAAAAGTAACAGCATAATTGTTTTGAATTTTAAAATGATGTCATTTATGTTATTCACCTCATTTAATATATGGGGTTTTACAGTTTATGTAATATTTCTCAAAATTATATACAATGAGCGTTCATTTAACCACTTCAGTCTAACAGAACCAGTGTACAGTAAGAGAGAAGCTGGGATTGCACTTGACCACAGCGACCCCACAAATTGGAGCAATCACCACGCCACCAGTTCTGTTCAGTTCTACCATTAACACAGCTGGAAACATTTCTTACTTACATTAATTATGCAGTTTGTGTAATATTGCAGAAGGTTATATAAAACGTTCATTTAACCACTTCAGTATAACAGAAACAGTGTACAGTAAGAGAGGAGCTGGGATTGCACTCAAACCACAGCAACCCCACAAATTGGAGCAATCACCCCGCCACCAGGTCTGTGCAGTTCTAACCATTAACCCCACTGGAACATTTCTAACTTACATTAAATAGTATTGTAATAGTTGTAAATAAGAAAATTAGATATGAGGTAATAGATATAAACGGTTATTTATTTTGGGTAAATTAAAACAATTTTTTACTTGGAAACAAGTCTGCTATTTTTAAACACTGATACTCAAATAATGGTCTCGGTGGATATTGGTAATATGCTACATAAATTTCTCACAGAGTTTAAATTGGTGAAAATCATTGACAATACCACTACTTTTAGATATTACTCTTTATCCAAACAAGAAGGTTATAACCACAATTCCTAAAGTTTTCAGGGATCTACATAAAAATAAGAACGTCGTAGTTATTTTATTAGTTTTTTTTTATGTTTTTTCTTCATTTGTTTAAGCTCGATTTCCAAAGTATAAATTTGAAAAATCCATTATTCATCCTTAAACCATCTTTGCAAGCGTAACGGTATTATTAACTGACAGATTTTAAATGATTGTTAATGAAATCCCGGCTAAAAATATACAGTGTAACTCAAGACTCAATAGTATTGTATTGAGTAATCTCAGGCATTTGTTCTGTATGTCTTGCCGGTTTTCTAACAGTTTACAATTATATTTATTTAGTAAAAATTATAAATATTAATAATTAAGTGTGACGCTCGTTTAAATGTGTTTTAAATCTCACATTATTCACATGTCATTTTCAACACATATGAAGTAACTCTCTTGGGTTTGTTGATTTAGTAGAAAGCCATAAAAGTGTGATCGTTAATCTCCAATATAATTTTCGTAAAATATTTGCACATAAAAAAAGCTGAACATTTCAGGTTCAACTGCGTTATGTGCACTGGAATTACTAGTTAAAAATGTATTAATTAAATTTCTTGTATGTTTTTATAGTATACATTTTTATCGATTTTAAACTTCGCAAGAATCCAGAGCTTTGAAATATGGAACATGGTTCAAACCTGGATCGTGTAAGTGGATATAAATATAATGCTATTTATTGGTTTATTATTAAACACTCATATATACACACTCATATAGGTGTTTGAATATTCTGAGGACTAGAAATAACCAGAAATAACACTTCCTGCTATCTGAAAACAAATAAACATTTGTGGATAAAACATTCAGTTTTTATAAAATTCCATAGTTTTGAAATAGCAAATTAACTTGTGGTTTCCATATAAAATTATGTACTAAGGAAGGATACAATTATTTATTAAATGTAAAATCTAGAGTTGTACTCTTAAAAAATATATTTTTGAATTGACTGAGTGTTATCGCAACCTTTCTCTCCCACCAATTACGCAACCTGATTTTTGTGTTTGTAATATACTACTGTACTAAACAAAAAGTTATCTAGTAGTAGAAAATAATTATATAAATTTATGAACAAGTGTACTTGAAGTACCTGATCAAACTCAATATTAAGATTGAAAACAAGTCCATCGGGAATCGCTCTACTGGCCAGAGTGTTGTACTCTAAGCGGCGAACGCTAAGCCTCACATTCTGTCTGTCTTATACTCTCAATCTGAGTCTACAACACAAGTAGTTGCCACAGGTAGACTACTGTACAATAACTGTCAAGTTATTATTCAATTAGTTAATTCCTTGTAATTCAGATTCACTCATTGTCTCTGAGAGGCAGTTTCATTAAATCGATAGAGGATGTTTACCTAAAAAACAATCTTTAGTATAATACGTTTTAGCGGGGGTCGAAATAGGTGTGTATCAAAAGACTTTAAAATATTGTACAATGATGTAGCCACAGATAATACTTTTCTGCCTTAACAAGCTTAAAAAAACAAAGCTTGAAGGCCAGGACATAAATAAAATTAAGAAAATTCATATCAGGTAAGATATTGTGAGTGTCATTACTGTCTGATATTATTCACACTAATCGTATTGTTTTTAAACTATTTTTAAAATGTGTTTGTTTTAACATTTACAGTTCTTTTATTTAAGTCTAAGCACAGTATTCATAAAATTATATAGGTTACAATTGGTTACACTAAGACTTAATTCACTTAAATCTGTCTTAATTTAACATGACATAAATGTATAGAATTAGTCATTTTGATAAAATCCCATCCACTGTATAAATAATACCATGAGATTTGTATTGCATGAGTTTCAAGTTTCAATATACTTCTAAATTGAAATAGTGATGTGTCTGATGAAGGTATCTTGGATATCGAAAGGCCTCACAATAATATGTATTAAATATTGGTTTTGTATTTTAATGTAATTTAATTTACTTCTAAACTATTTAATCTTGTAGACTAAAACCTTTTGTTATTTTAAATGGGTACAGAATGAACTTTTTTGATACGAAACGTGGATCTGCAAGTAGACTGTAATGGCATATAAAGAGTAAGAGAGAGGTCACAGGTGCATTGTATGCTTTTCATTAAGGAAAGTAACTCCTTGATATCGATTTTGTTTACTTGTTGATGTAGTTTTGATAGGACTGTCCTGAGATGTAAGATTTGATATTTAGTTTCACCAGGTTAGCCTTAAGCTTATGTTGGTAATCTTCTTGCTGAGTCGAAGTTACGTACCAAGCAGAGGATCTTCTATTACCACAGAGAATTTCTTTTATCAGGTTAAGTGCAGAGTCCCGTTCCTTTACCTGGCTTGTGAGATTAAAAATGAAGAAAGCTCTCACTTTAACTCTGGAGAGACACGTATATTTAATTCAAACATATGCTGACATGGAAGTTCGTGAGTAGGGATATTTACTTAAATCTTAATCAGATAATAAATATGCTTTTAACCAATTGGTAATCTTAAAATGTGTGCTCCTTAGATCATCTCAGCTCTGTTTTCCTGGAGGGTGAAAATAATAATAAAAATCATTAAGTTGAACTACGTTAATTAGAATGAATGTTTCCTCGAAATATTTCAATAATTTCAGCTATTAAGAGATAAACGAGAGAAAAGGATTCTGAATTTAGTGTATGAGCGTTGTCCCTAACTTAAACCCTACTTTTATGTTTACTCCGCTGGAAATGTGCAACACATTCAAAGATTTAAATTTATCTCCATACAAACATGTTTTTTTATTTATATTTAAGAATAAACCTCTCTAGCGAATTTTACAGTATATTTTGTACTAATTAATAGTTTAAAATAACCAAAAGGAAGCTGTGAATACCATGTGTAAAAATAGCAGATTAAAACCAAACGAATCTTAAAAAAATCGAGAATAAATTCAGACATTTGCTCCAGGTATGAAAGCAGTTTGAACGTAGATAAATAGATAGAAGATAATCACAAAAATGTTTTACTTTACCGAATATGAAGTGAGTTAGTTATAATTTAAATCCTATTTTAAATAAATAGAAAGTATTATCAAATGGAGAATATTTGAATTTTTTAGAGGTATATCTAATCTCTTGGATTTAAAAACGAATAATTAGAACGAAAAATTATAAATAATCCAACCCCGATAAAATGAATATACTAACTGAAATAATTATTATAAAAATATTATAACCAAAGTGAAATATGACGGTGTAGTAATCGTAACGCAGTTAACAATTGGATATTATTTAAGGGAAATTGAAAAGAGAGCGAACTGTCTAACTGACGTTATTAATGCCATCGGAGAAATCTCATAACTTGTTCTGAAGATTAGATTTGCTTAAATCGCACAGTAACTGAAGGGACAGTCGATTCCATTATAACTCATCCTCTACTCTGTAAATTATGCAACATAGAGAGTAAAAAAAATAATAAAAAATTAAAGTTATCAATAGCATTATAAAACCATTAATACAGGTATTTAAAACTAAATTATTTTATTAATTAAATGAGTGAATGTGATTTGATCACTGGAGTGGCTGATCAATTTCATTTCGGTCTGTCTGTACGATAATTGTGAAACATTTTTATTCTAAAATTGACATGAAATTGAATTTACACATATAAAATTAAGTTCTCAATGACACATTTCCATTCATGGGATTTAACCGAGGGTTGATGAGCCTATTATTGAGTAGGGAAATACAACTTTCTTCTGCCTGTCTGTCTACCTGGGGTCTGTAAAAATATTTCTTTTCCGAATGATTTTCAGACTTTTAATATATTAGAAGGTCTTCTCGAACGAAATTTTATATATATATATATATATATATATATATATATATATATATAATTTAACTTTACCTTACTACTTCAGAGAAGCTCTTATGCACTATTAGGTCTGGCGAATTCCTACATAGGAATTAGTTGATCATTACATGTTTCTTTTCTTGTTTATAATGCTCATAAGTAATTTTACTATATTCGTATTATAAGTACTGTTAAATCGAATATACTGTAAATACAATAGATTGTTTTATTTTATTAAGAGTATTTGTGAGAGATGTGCATAGAGCTGACACATAACATGTTTCTTGTGATGCCTAACTGGAGCGTGCCGTAACAATCTGGTATGATGATTTATTTATTTTAACATAGATTAAATGTACTTAACTGTTAGGTTATTTATTCACCTGAGGAAGAGACCAGATTTCAGATCTCGAAACGTAGTGTTACTGACTTTTGTATCAATGAAGTGGCAAAAATCCGGAAGAAATTCTGTTTCTTCGTCAGCAATTTCATCGTCAAAAGCAAACTTCAAACAAAGAATACCGTTGCAATATCACAATTCTTCTCTTTCCTCCACTATAAACATATTTGAATTCACGCGTATTTTTATCCTTTTCATGCATCATTTTATTTTTGTTCATGTTATCAGTTGCAATTTTACAATAAATTAAAATAATATCAATCCTTAATTGACGTTTACCTATTGATAATCTTACAGCTAGCAACAAACATATTCCCGTTAAAATTGTAATGCATTTTCCATAAGCTTCGCTTTTTGAATATATTAAAATTGTGATCTACACAAGAATTGTGAGCGCAGAAAACATTAATACGTATTAAAATAAATCACAGTTATCGTTGCGAAAATACCATGCGACGTGTATTAAGTGCGTGCTTATAAATTAATAATATATTACGCAACGTAACATAAAACACGGGGTGATTTAAGGTCGGAAGACAATTTAATTAATCATTTTGGTGATTTAAGTTTTTGAGCTAGTTCAAGGAGGCATTTTGGTAATTTAAGGTTTGGAGTTACTTTAACAAGGAGGCATTTTGGTAATTTAAGGTTTTGGAGTTAGTTTAAGGAGACATTTTGGTGGTTTAAGATTTTGAGGTTTAAGAAACAATTTTGGTGATTTAAGGTTTTGAGATCAAGTTTAAGAAGCCATTTTGGTTATTTAAGGTTTGGAGCTAGTGAGCCATTTTGTTGATTTAATGTTTGGAGCTAGTTTAAGGAGGCATTTTGGTGATTTAAGGTTCAGCCCTTGGCGTGTGATGCACATTTGATCACACACACACTTTGACATGTCGATCAATAATACCTAATAATACGAGTTTGACCTTAAAAGTTATCTGATAAGTTAGTTTGTAGAACTCGGTCATTATGAAACATTTTAACGCAAACTCTTTGTAAACTTTTCTATTTAGAGAAGTTAATCAACCAATAAAAATGTAAACTGATGAAAAATCATAAATACATAATGTACAATATCTAAATCCAGCATTCCATTGAATGGAAATAAGTTATATCCTTCGGTTTTGTCTACCTCGAAAGAATGTAGTACAAAGACCGTGTTGCCATAGTTACGCCCGTAAATGTATTATTAAATACAATCGGCTTTCAATAATACTGGTGGATAAATGATTCCATTGTTCTGTTAGTAGAGCAATATTAGAGTTAATGATCACTCTATTCATTCATTATACTTATTGAGTGAACACGCCAGAAGACGCCAACGTATTCCTCTAAAATTCAGAAAAGGATGAAACCAATTCCTCAACTAAATCTCAATAATATTGCCAAAAGTGGCATTTTTACTCATTTAAAATTATTTACGCTTAATTAGAGAATGAACTAAATTATTCGTGTTTAATATAATCTAATATATTAGAAATTCGTTGTCTAAATGTTGAAATATTTGGGAGAGTGGCTGAATAATTGAACACTTATAAATTATTTCATAATACCACCTTTATTGGCTGAGTGTAGCTTATCTAGAGTGCAGTAAGTGATGCTTATCACTTGAGAGACTCAAAAATATCCATCTGACTATCTGTTCGAGAATGAACTGACATATAGATTCAAAATTTGGCATAAAGCTTCATTTCTGTACTTGCAAATTCGAGTTTGATTACGGTCTTTAGTTTCATTACATTTTCTGTTAATATATTAAACCACCCAGTACGTCAAACATATTGGTTATATTTACAAGATAGGAACACTCTATATCTCGTAATACACAACCAAGCCTAGTAGAGGTTGCATGCGAATTAATATTGCATCCTTGAGAAGTTCTGTGTACAGACATGAGTATTACACTAGTATAAAAAGGGCCAAACTCCGGCTTTATATGCTATTGAAGTACCGAGTAGTATTATATACTATATCTTTATTTTTAATACTATATCTCTTTACCCTAATATATAAAATCCTTAGCTTAGGAAACATTAAATGTTATGAATAAATGTGTCAAGAACTCGACTATTCTTCACAGTGAGTACCGTGTACATGGAACATTGTTTAAGCAACATGCATTGTTCTATTATATTTTTAGTTAGTTAAAAACTAATTACCTACTTCCGGCTGAGTTTTATTTTTTTTATACATATTTTGCTTTCTTTCAGTTCCGTGATTACTGAAGAATTAGATATACTTTAAATCAGAGCATTTTGTAATACCAAGAAATCCATAAGGCTTGAAAGAGCTATAATTTGAGGCTGTAAATAGTTACGAGGTTATAAAGCAGTAATGGATAATGGTGAATCAGCCACTTTATGTACTCAGTCCTTAATACTATTCTTGATGTGCGTGTAGTTTCTGCCACCAATTAAATACAGAAGTAAGAAATTGAAAACATTACACATCAAAATTTTAAAATGTAAAAACATGATTGAAAGTTACCTGAAATATCTTTGATTTGGATCCCATTATTTTCTAACTTAATTTAATATACGAGTGTATTTCGATATAAATTTTACATAACTACATATTGCGCATGGTCTTTTGTCGTCAATATAATCATAACGAGGTTTTAAAATTTCATGTTTACAGCACGAATTCAAACTTATGGAACAGAAGCTTTTTATTATTAAATCACAAAACATTAGTTTAAACTTGTGAGCCGTATTTCATTTATAATCCTTGAAATAAAAGCATCAATGTTCCCTTAATTATGATACAGATCTGTAACAATAACGGGAGGCTCTCTGAGTTTCAGTGAAAGAGGTCAATATTTGCTTACTCAAACTAAGTTTTCTACCATGAAACAGATTGTGAAGTAAATATTTTGAATATCGGGTCAACATTCATAACTCATTGAAGGGCCACGGCTCATTTTAAGCCCTCTGATAAAATAGTCTATACTCAAAAATATATTTATTAAGTTTAATGGTATATACCTTCTATAACTTTTACATCATCAACCTAGCTATGAACATTTTGTTTAAAAGTTTTATTTCTAAAAATACTATAACCTACTGATCCATGGTCCGTAATAAAAAGAAAGTAAGTGTGACTTCATATTAACTTATAAAGTTTTTAACACATTTGCTGTACATATTTGCGTAACATTCTGATAATAAAGTGTGTAGAATAACAAGAGGTGTAACAATAATGTATGAAAATAACAAGTGTGTAACAAAAAGTATTGTTAAATATTGCATATATTTACTTAAAACTAGTTTACCCACTATATTTGTAATTTGTAAGTTGCTTAGCTGCAAAGTTATATCATGAATGATAAAGGCGAATACGGCCTTCAGACAAAACAGATGTTTAGTTTGTTAAGAACAGTAATAAGGTGGTGATTGTGTAATAACATTTATTTAGTGCAAAATACATCTTGAAATCTAAGGAGAACATCACTTATAATGTTATGAAACAATGATAATGAAAATGTATCTATTGTATATAACAAGTGAACCACTATAGTCAATATTTTATATGAAGCAAAAAACAGTTTATTAATTCTTACTCGATAGCAGATCCAGCACATTCTAACTTTTGAACATTCAAATGGGTTAAAATGAGTTGAAAATTTAGAATAGTTAATACCTTAAACGAATTTTAGCCTTAAATTCCTGCAAATAAAATACATGGATTACTAAAAAATAACATCTCCTTTAATTATTTCTAATAAATAAAGTTTTGAAATACAGGCATAATTAAAAAACGGATCAAAGGTTATGTTAAAACTTTTCACAATAGCTTATCCTTTTACTTATGTAATTTGCACTGTGCCACGTAATGAATTGTGGTAAAAAG
Organism: Homalodisca vitripennis; assembly: GCF_021130785.1. NCBI lineage: Eukaryota > Metazoa > Arthropoda > Insecta > Hemiptera > Cicadellidae > Homalodisca > Homalodisca vitripennis. Next base: position 22,545,576 of record NC_060211.1, read on the forward strand.
ATATGAAAGCATTAATTGTGTTACAGACATCTACATGGCTTTGGAATCATCGAATTGCACGATTTTTTAAAACATAATTTTAAAATATAGCGATATAGGTAATCTAGGATGGAGTAAATAGCATGCCTTTGATTTTTTTTAAAGAGAGGGCAAGAAAGTGAGAGTTAACATACTTCACCACACGTTACCGTCTTCAAGACGTTTACAATTTCAAAGAGATGACTTTAAGAATATGTATGACATTGCACATTGAGGTGCGATTGAGTTCTCTGGACCACTGGAGAAGGTGTTGTAACTGCAGAGAGCAATATGTACTATAAAAGCTTACTGAAAGCAGTTTATTATAATGATCAAACTGAAAGGGCCACCTCTCGTCCAGATCTTACGAAAACTAAAGTGATGTAGTGATTGATTTAATTCTTAGAAGTTATAAAACAATGATAATACCTAAAAACAGTATTTGATTAAAACTCGATTTTTGTGTTAGATTAGAGATTACAAGATGAGATTCCGCTTGATGAAAGTACTAATTATCTCGAACTTGGTTAGTAGCTGAAAGTTTTGTGGAAATTAATAGCCATTGCAGCTATACGTAACCCGACGTAGTGCTTGTCAAGTCTGGACTTGATTTTGTAACAGAAGCTGAGTAAGTTGAGTTTGATTACCAAAGCGATTAATAAATTAAAATAAATTAATATTTATTTCAATTAATTTATCTAATTAGTATTTATATATTATACCATAAATAGCATGTTTTTAATTTATTTTAAATAAATTGTAGCAGTATAAAAACACTAACAAAATTTAAAAATAGTTGAAAGCGTGTAACAGTGAATAATAAAATGCAAGGTAATGCATGTCAAATTAAAACCAAGTAGTTATTTTTCATTGATTTCGTTTTTTTATACATATATAAATTCGTATTACGTTACCTACATGTGTATTCTTTGCATTTTGCATTATTAAAATATTTTATTTTATCACAAATAACTGATAAATAATTAAAAAATCTTTTAACCCAATACACTGCAAAACTAACAAAAGAGTATCTAGTGTTTCTCCAATCAGTCAATTTATTCATTTTTATTTACGCTTACATTTAGAAATTTGTGTTTTCTAAATGAAAAAATATTACTGCGGTGTAGGATACCTATTATTTCTTTACACTTTTGCACAATAATTTAAATAAACTTCACTAATAATTGTTCACTGATCGTAATTCACTGGTAATTCACAACGTAAATAAAACAAGGTTAATTATCACTTTATTTTATTTTATTGTTAGTGAATCCCATGAGTTCGGCAAGATATTTACTGTAGTAACGTTGGCAGCCTGAACAGTGATGGCCAAAGTTATAAATGATCTTACATGTACGAACAGGTGTCATAAATATCACATCAAGCAGACAGCGAGAGTTTTACATTACAAGTCCCTGAAAGTGTTTTAACGGCGTATCTCTTTGCAACAATACATTTGTCAACACGAACGTTCGTTATACAGGATCGTTTAAAGGATGTTCAGCAGTCGAAGCGTAGTTTCTGACTCGTGATTGTTATATAGATATTTACCCCAGGGCGCTTGAGGTTCAGTTTCTGCGTATCCATTGGATTGAGTTTGTTAGGGTTTAATGATTGATGGAACGATTCCTACATAAAAAATAAATATTTAATAACAGTGTAACGTTTACTGTTGCTTCCTTTTTTTCTGAATCGAAATAAAAGAAAATTATATTAGTGTATACCTATTTTTACAAAATCGTCTTCATGTACTAATAAATTAACTATCACTACAACCACAGACGTCAACATTGAGCATCTTCATTTTCCTTTTGGAGTTATTATCTAGAATGGGAGAGGGTAGAAAAATACCTCGCATTGCCATGATAGAGAAATGTCTACTTGAATAGATATAATCAATTTAATACCATGCTTATAATCCATGAGGATATCAAGTAAATCCCCTATGTATCAGTGTCTCTGATCTAGTTAAAACCCGAATCTTATCAAAAACCAATAAATAATTAGTTTTATTAAATGCATTCGTGGGTAAAGTAGTCTCCGAAAACCATGTAAAAATAAAATATAAAACCACAAAAATTTCAGATACAATGCGAGTGAAAGTATAGACATTATTATCATATTCTTAAATAATATTTATACACATTAAATTTAAAAGAAATTCTGATTTTGAACAAACTAAAAAAATAATTATTATTTTATGTGCAATGTTATTGTTATTGCATAGTGGTTGTCACCGAAATATCACTACCATAAACGACGGCATAGGGCATTTTCAATTTCATTTTAGAGTTAAGTTATTTTTGGGGTTAGGGAAGGTACAGACACCCATCGCATTTTCACCATAGAGAAATGATTAGATAAATAGGTTTTGTGATAGCCAAAATATTTGAAAATTATTCACCGTCTTCTAAATTATATACGTTTGAAAGACTAGATTAATATCCTTTTAAGCCTTATCCTGTCCATTCTCTTGGGCCACTGCCTGTGCAAGAATCTTATCAAACAAACGACGAATTAATTTAATAATCGAGTTTAATAAAAAAAATACTAATTTTTTCAGACAGGATTTGAACTTTCAATATGTCTTATCCAAAAGCCTGAAATTTAGACCGCTTAGCCATAAAAATTTCCAAAAACTCATTAAAAAGTAATTAATTCTTCAGATATTCATTGCCAGATAGGCATTGATACTTTCAATTGCCCCAAGCCGTAGTATCCAGACTTTTTTGTATCAATACCAATAGCAAACATTACAAGTCTAATGGAGGTATTGGAACAATGACAAGACACTCCTAAGATTTTAATACAGACAAAGCTCAAAAGCTGTATCTAACTCAGAGTTGCTTATATATAAATTAACATTCATGTAACAATTGAAGTTTATAGCATAATTAGTTTGTACGGACAGACAGGCGTTTAGACAGACAGGCAAAGAGCAAAAATACAATTTTTCCAGTCCCTCGAGTGATACGCTTCGCTAACGCTAATCCAGTTAGCAAAAGAAACTAATAAAGAAAACTAATATATTTTAACCTATAAAAACCATCATAAATATGCGATATTTACGGTACGAAATATCTTTTGACTTGGGAATTTTTAGACGTCAAGGCATTGAAATCAGTAAATTCATAAAAAAGAGCGATCCCTCCAAATTCATTCAAATAGGTCAACGTATCACTGTGTTTACTTTTAATACCATATAGATGTATGCAATGTAAATTAGTTGCTTGAATCCGAATTGGTGTAAACTGTATAAATTTCTGTTTGTTACCCTAAAGTTAGAATAATATTGTACATAAGCATAAAAACATCGTGTTGACATTTACAATCTGTCGTTGCCAATAATTTCACTTGTCATAAATTACCATTTAAATTAAATCATTATTTGCTTTTCACTAAACAATAGATTGCTAACATGTTCTTCCAAATTAATTACGAAATTTACGCTGCTAAAAGTCTGATTAAGAATTAATTTTAATATAGATTTTTCATGTATTTGGTTGAAATGATCCTGTTCTTAAAAATGATCTCGGCTAACTTAGTTTCACGAATAAGTTAACAGATGGGCATTAAAACTGGAATTTCTTAAATTCATAAATTAATAAAATGTATTAAAATGTTAAACAACAGTAAAAATTATTCATTTCACGTGGGTGAATGCCACAAGTTATTCTAAGTAATTGAGTGAAAGTTCTTGTTTCCATGTTACAAACCAGTTTGAAATAATTACGACTTTGTGGTTGTTACACCTGAAGTAATGAGAAACTAATTCCATGTTAAAACTCATAAATCTAAATAAATGCGTTGGTTGTTAATTTGGATTCTTAACCTAAGTGGGTTGTTATATTGTTATCGCCAAGGGTACGAGAAATTAACGGTTTATGGTAGGCGAAACCGCCGAATCATATTTAAATTTAGAACGTATCCTTTTTCATAGTAATACGTTTAAACTATTATAATTCTGACGCCATTATGTACTTTTAAAGTGTGATGTAATCAAGATTGCCTCTTGAGGAATCGTTTATCTCTTCAGTGCTACAAACTCAAGTTATGAAACGTGACTTCAAAGTTTGCCGTTTACAGTATCATCTAGAGTTGCCAGAGTAAAGTTGTTACAAACTTTTATGAAAGTCCTTTATTGGAGTTGGGTTGGGAAACATTATGTAAAGAATATCTTTCTTAATTTGTATGTTTTCCATTTCAATCCTACATTAAATATATGCGAAACGTGTGTAGAACTTGATTAAGTTGTATATGGCGATTCCATCACCTTTTAAGAAAGTTCTGCCTAAAGCTCTATGACTTTTATTTCTTTTTACTCAAACTGAACTCAAAAACGGTAATTTTTCTTCTTCAATGCAAAATGTTTAAAGGCTTGTAAGATAAACATGTTAATATCAGTAGTTTATGAAACGGCACCTGTTTCAATAAAATTAGTATAAAGCAAATTAAATCAGGCACTTAAAACTTGACATGTAAATTAGGAATTATAAAATAATTCTGAAAGCTATTAATAAATAAACGTAATTTAACCCCTAAAAATTTTCAATATTTTCTTTACTTTGATTCAAGTTTTTTATTGACGATAGAAGGTTTGGAAGGATAACAGGATTTCGGATATTTTCCATCGTTATATGTTACACAGTATAACACAAGATTTCGAGGATTGGAATCTATCCTCTTCGTCAGGTGGGGGAGGTATTAATACATGCAAAAAAAGAAAAGAAAGAAGAAAGAAGGGATAGAAAAGGGTACAAATATACCCAAAAGCTGCTTGGAGTGTAGTCCAGGCGATGTTACTGCAGAGAATTTTCTTTTATGTTTGCTTATAAATAATATTTTGAATGAGTAAGCTCATACAGTTATATCATTAAAAAAAGTATGTTACCTTTATTTTAATTCTTCTGTTGCCTAACCAAAATGTAACAGATAAATAAAGAGCAGCACAGGTTTTTGATGTGTTGTTATATTTTCCTAAATCTCTTATAAGAGTAACGATTTCACGAAAAACTCTTATTTGCTAACACAGTTGGGTCTCGGATCTTGGGTTGCTACCTTAAAACTGTATTATTTAGAAATATTTGTTATATTTACATTGTGTGGAGAGTTATTTTTACATAATATCTACCTCAGCATATTTGGTAGATATTATGTAAAAACTGAAAACTTACATCGAGTAGATGTCGCATTTTTAAGATCAACCGAAGAAAGTGTTTTCTTACGGACGACCGACAACTATGATTTTTATTGGAGTGAACCATTTTTATGCATGAAAATATTCTTAAAATAAACCATCCACTGATCATGTCCGTGTACATCCTATTAATGTTCACGGAATAGGTACATAATTTAGCTTTATTTTTTGGTAGAAAAGTAGTAAACAGTTTGACGCTATATAAGGAATACAAATTTAGATAAAGTGAGCAATCTGCTAGTTACTGGGCTGTAGACATGTACAAATAAACTGAAAAATGAAGAAAATCCAATCTGTAAAAGATAAGATAGTAGATAAAAGTATCCTCATAAGTCAGTAAAGTAGGGTAAACAACGACGGAATCAATTTCAATGTTTGTGTTCTCGAGTGGTTAAGTGTATTGTTGCAGTGACCGTCTTTAGTTTTGTGTTACAAATTGAAAGAACAACATATCGTGAATGGTAGAGGTGTTTGTAGTTTTATCTTAGCGATGAGTGAATTATGTATTTTGTTCCTTTTGAGCCAAAAGTTATGGTTTGATTTAATTCAAATATTATCAAAGGGAATTAAGAAATAGAAAGTAGGGCATTGGATCAGGTGGCTGGGCGGGGCTTCTTAATTACGACTCTTATCTTACTAAATTTGTCCTTGATATTAAATTATTTATTCCTTCATTCATGATTGATAACAGAGATATTTGGGAGCTAGAAGGGAGTGAACCAAGGTAATGTAACAAAATACGAATTAAAACTAATTTTGAAAGTACATAATGTATTGCAGTTACAGTATATAAGCGTTGAGAAATTTTGTGATGGTTTAAACTTTTATATTACACTGAAAAATGCTATTGTGAGTGCGACTCATTTTTGACAAAAAATTCCTATTATATATTTTTATATAAAATTATTAAGGGTATTGCAGTATTTACAATTGGTAATACATTTATTCTTACGTTACATATACATATTTGTATCTAATAGTTAACAAAAAAATCATTTGTAATGAAACAAACATCTCCTGATGAATGGAGTGTGAAGAAAATTCAACTTGGAGATTCAACAAAACGTGATTGGTAGCTCTCAAGGAAATCCGAAGTTTAATTTAAATCCTCAGATCCACTAAATTATCTCAATAATTTTGCAAAATCACCGGAAAGAACATTAATTAAATTATCACATTATCTCTTCACAGACTAAAACATTATATATTAGAATGCTTCTGTTGTTTGTGTTGCTATAACAACTGAACATTGTTATTGATTTGAAAACACATCATCATTATGAGCCTCTTCTATAATCTGTACTAGCAGTTACCCGCAATTCATTAGAATTACATTCACTATTGAATGCTTATTTCTTAGAAATTCTGAGTGAACATCAGAAAACTCCTCCTCAGCTCAGGGGTTTGTACAGCAAGAAATCATCATCACCGGACATCACCCCGCATTTCTGGAGCAGGCTCGGATGCTATTAGAGCCCAACAAGGCAGTCATTGACACTGGGCTTTGAACTGTTAGAAGAACAACAGTTTTACTTTTCGATTCACCTTGTTTCATTTTATCCAGAAGAGAAATACGAAAAAAAAATTGAATGTGAGATGTTTCTGTCTGAGTGATCACTGAAATAAATAAATGTTTATCTTCCTATAGTCTAGTGTATCTCCCAAAGGATCTAAGGGGAATGACATTCTTATCTGGTTACCATGGTAGTTGCAGGCTCCCTAAAGTCAGTTATTCGTGAATAAAAATTACTTTCGCCTATTTATTTCTTTGCAACAAATGTGCGCATAAGAATATCTTGCTTTTGTCCGTTAAACCACAAGGAGCCCTAAACCCAAATAATTACCGGGAGAAATCCTTGAAGTTGTATTGTAATCGAATTCTGTTCGGCCTAAAGCTTACATAAAAAATACATTTTCTAATTTCTGAAGAAATTTTCAAATGCCAGTTTTCGGTATTCTTGGTAAATATTTACAGGCTTAATGATTATTTTAGTGTTACTGTTATAAGTGGTCCTGATGACATCAGTCGAGTTGACGATGACAGTAATTGTTATGTAAAGAAAATTATATAACAAAAAGAAACAACTTTCCTAAAATGTATAAGGATGTGATGTTTACAAAACATGAATTTATAACAATTTGAGTTCAGTTGTTACCTAAATTT